>NW_006921755.1:5608061-5610344 GCF_000298275.1 Orycteropus afer afer
CCACCAGCCACTCTTCGGAAGGAAGGTTGGGCAATCCTACTTCCGTAGTGATACTGCCTCGGAAACCCAAGGAGGGGTCGCTATGAGTTGGGGCCAACTCAACGGCATATAACAACAACAACAACAACAAAGAAGACCAGTTAATAATACTACTATCATTAAAATTTACATACCAACCACTAAAGCCAATGATGAGGAAATCAAAGATTTCTACCAACTTCTGCAGTCTGAAATTGACCAAATATGCAATCAAGATGTAATGAGTATCACTGGTGACTGGAATGGAAAGTTGGAAACAAAGAAGACCTACTGGTAGTTGGAAAATATGGCCTTGGAGTTAGAAATAACACTGAACATAATATGATAGAATTTTGCAAGACCAGTGACTTATTCATTACTAATACCTTTCTTTCAACAACATAAATGATGGGTATACACCTGCGCTTCACCAGACGGAATACACAAGAATCAGAATGACTACATCTGTGGCAAGAGGCAATGAAGAAGTTCAATATCGTCAGCCAAAACAAGGTCAAAGATATATGTGTGTGTGTGTATCACATGCAAGTAAAATCTTACTGAAGAAAATTCAAAAATGGTAGCAGCAATATATTGACAGAGAGCTTCCAGAAATGCAAGCTGGATTCAGAAGAGGATGTAGAACAAGGGATATTATAGCTGATGTTAGATGGATCTTAGCTGAAAGCCAAGGCCAAGAGTGACTGTGGAACAGACCATCAACTGCACATATGTAATTTCAAGTTGAAGTTGAAGACAATTAAAATGAGTCCCCAAGAATCAAAATATGACCTTGATAATAACCCTCCTGAATTTAGAGACCATCTAAAGAACAGATTTGATGTATGGTACACCAATGATCGAAAACTAGAGGAATTGGGGGATGACATCAAGAACATCATCCATGAAGAAAGCAAGAGGTCATTAAAAAGACAGGAAAAGAAGAAAAGACCAAAATGGATGTCAGAACAGACTTGGAAACTTGCTCAAGTGGACAGTAGCTAAAGCAAATGGAAAAAAATGACAAGACAAAAGAGCTGAACAGAAAATTTCAAAGAGCAGCTTGAAAAGACAAAGCCAATTCTTAAAAATAAATGTGCAAAGACCTGGAGTTAGAAAACCAAAAGGGAAGAACATGCTTGGCATTTCATAAGCTGGAAGAACTGAGGGAAAAATTCAAGTCTCAAGTTGCAATATTGAAAGATTCTATGGGCAAAATATTAAATGATGCAGGAAGCATCAAAAGAATGTGGAAGGAATACACAGAGTCACTGTACCAAAAAGAACTGGTCAGTGTTCATCCATATCAGGAGGTGGCATATGTTCAAGAACCAATGGTATTGAAGGAATAAGTTGAAGCTACACTGAACAAACTGGTGAAGGACAAGGCTCCAGGAATTGACAAAATACCCATTGAGATGTTTCAACAAACAGATGCTGTGCTAAAAGCACTCACTCGGCTATGCCAAGAGATTTGGAAGACAGCTACCTGGCCAACTAACTGGAAGAGATCCATATTTGTACCCATGTCAAAGAATGTGGAAATTATCAAACAATATCATTAATATCACATGCAAGTGGGTTGCAGCCTGGACTCCAGAGCTAGGCCTCCATTGTCCTATTCAGCTCAGCACTCAAGCTGGGCTTCAGGCACTATGGCTACCCGAGGGAGGAAGCGGAAGGCTGAGGCAGCAGTGGTTACAGTGGCGGATAAGTGAGAGAAGCCAGATGGTGGTCAGGAAGTGGTGGAGGAGACAGTTGTAATCCAGCTGACACATTTATGGGCACAACACCATGGCGCTGAGCCAGGCGCTGCACCAGGTGGCCCCCCTGAACTTCCAGTGCAGGTGAACCCTGCTAAGCCCTGGAAGGGCAGCTTGGAGATGAAGCTGCTGCGCCCAGACAACAGCAGTGTGGAGCTCTGTACTGGGATTAAGAAGGGGCCTCCATGCCAACTCAAGTTCCCTGAGCCTCGGGAGGTGATGAAGTAGCTAAAGACAAACATTTCACAAGGATGTTTGGGCTGAATTCCTCAGGCTGAGCCTTCTGTCCCTGGTAATGCTGGAACATTTATGATAGAACATGGCCAAACGTACGTCATATGCCTGAAGTCAGTTTCTCTTCTTCCAGAAATAAAGGCTCAGTTCTGAAGAAACCCTCTAGTAAGGTCCTGCAAAAGTTTGTGAATTTGGTTTGTCTAGGAGCTCTGGTAGCATAGTGGCTAAAGCACTTGACTGCTAACCAGAAGGCTGGCGGTTCAAACCC
>NW_006921755.1:5610444-5611912 GCF_000298275.1 Orycteropus afer afer
AATCCTACTTCCGTAGTGATACTGCCTCGGAAACCCAAGGAGGGGTCGCTATGAGTCGGGGCCGACTCGACGGCACATAACAACAACAACAACAACAATAAAAGTTCTTAATATAAAGTATTTGAGTTAAATGTTGTGTTAGACTGGGTGCTCTAGAGAAAAAAAAAACAGCAAAGTTTATATATATACGTACAAAGAGAGAGAAAAATTTATCTTAGGAAAATGGCTCACAAACTTATAGAAGCCAGTAAGTCCAGAGTCCGTGAAGCAAACATCAGGCTGCAGGCTTTTCCCTCCAGGGGGCCGAGAAGCTCAAGGCTGGCAGGCAGTACACTGGCTGTTGACTCCAATGAATGATGAATCCAAGATCTCCAGGCCAAACGGTGGACTACTCACTCACGAATGGTTGCAGGCAGCACCACAGAATCCCGATCCACAGAAGAATGTCCCTATTCCCAGGATGTCCCTGGATATCCTGGAAGCAGGCACACCCCTAGGGAAATGCCCCTTGAGCAGACTGGCCACTCAGAACACATTCCTCTGATCCCATCATGGGAACAACCACACAGAACTGGGGTCCAGCCAAGTTGACACACAGCTCCAACTATCCCAGTCCACCTCTTGTCAACTTGGCAGTTGTACACATCTTCTTAACCATATATAATCTCTAAATAAGGACAATTATAGAGTCATATTTGTGCCTAACATGATACGCTAACACACATACAACCACAATGCATTAACCTTATTTACATTTCACAGTTCATAACAGAAGGAAACAAAAATATTTGATGCACATATAAAATGAAGAAATATAACAATCACAGTCCTTGTTTCTGCAGCTGGTTACATGGTCGTAGCTGATATTCAGAACTACCTTCTTCCACCATCCACCACCCATTCTGTATTTCCCTTGCCCTCAGCAAGCACCTCAGCTAGTTGTGGTTCTTCGCCTGGTGGGGTGACCCAAACCTTCATTCCTGAAGGGTCTGGGGCATTAGCAGTCATTTCAGAATTGGGTTGCTGTAATTTTCCATTGACTTTAATCACAGGGCATGGTAGTACTAAGAGACATCCTAAAGAATCTCCTGTATTCCAGACATATTCATCATTACCTCCATTATGTAAAGCCAACTCAATTTCCCCTTGGTAATCAGGATCTATCACACTAGATAGTACAGTAATGCCCTTCTTTGTCTGTTGATCCAGAGGCACGAGGAAACCAAAATGACCAGATGACATTCTTAATTTCCAGTTCAATGCAATCAGTATTATGTCTTCAGGTGGGAGTGTTCCTCCCTTTGGGACTAAGATCTCCAGACCTGCAGAGCATAGGGTAGCAGGGACAGGAAGCCAAAATTTTTTGAGTGGGTCACTAGGGCTAAGAGTGAGTTGTACCACTCCTGTTTCCACCCCTTGGTTCCTGGACCCGTGAATCCTGGCTATTGGAGAAACAGAACCATATATT
>NW_006921755.1:5613122-5621903 GCF_000298275.1 Orycteropus afer afer
TTAGGCATTCAGTCTCTACTAAAGCCCAGTAACAAGCCAAAAGCTGTTTCTCAAAAGAGAGTAGTTATCTGCAGAGGATGGCAGGGCTTTGCTCCAAAACCCCAAGGGTCTGCATTGCGATTCACCAATAGGAACCTGCCAAAGGCTCCAAACAGCATCTCTGTCTACTACAGACACTTCAAGCAGCATTGGATCAGCTGGATCATATGGCCCAAGTGGCAGAGCAGCCTGAACAGCAGCCTGAACCTGTTGCAGAGCCTTCTGTTGTTGTGGGCCCCACTCAAAACTAGCAGCTTTCTGAGTCACTTGATAAACAGTTCACAGCAACACACCTAAATGAGGGATATGTTGCCTCCAAAATCCAAAGAGGCCCACCAGACATTGTGCCACCTTTTTAGTTGTGGGGGAAGCCAGATACAATAACTTATCCTTCACTTTAGTAGGAATATCTCGACATGCCCCACACCATTGGATCCCTAGAAATTTCACTGAGGTGGAAGGTGCCTGAATTTTCGTTGGGTTAATTTCTCAACCTCTAGCACGCATATATCTCACCAATAAGTCTAGAGTCATTGATACTTCTTCTTTATTAGGTCCAATCAGCATAATGCCATCAATATAATGGACCAGTGTGATGTCTTGTGGAAGGGAAAGGCGATCAACATCCCTATGGACTAAATTATGACATAGTGAAGGGGAGTTGATATACCCCTAAGGAAGGACTGAGAAAGTATACTGTTGGCCTTGCCAGCTGAAGGCAAACTGCTTTTGATGGTCTTTTGAAATTGATATCAAGAAAAAGGCATTGGCCAGATCAAGTACCAGGAGATGTACTAATTTGCTCAAGCAATGAAACCACATCAGGAACAGCAGCTGCAATTGGAGTCACCACCTGATTGAGTTTATGATGACCTACTGTCATTCTCCAAGATCCATCTGTTTTTTGCACAGGCTAAATAGGTGAATTAAATGGGGATATGGTGGGAATCACCACCCCTGCATCCCTCAAGTCCTTGATGGTGGCAGTAATCTCTGCAACCCCTCCAGGGATGTGGTACTGCTTGTGGTTTACTATCCTCATGACGTCCTCCATCGTGTTTGTCGTGGGGTCTCTGTACCTGGCATCCATTCTGTACTTTGTACTCAAGGAGTTCTGCCTCATCCGCATCATCATGTACGTGCTGAACTTCACTCTCCTCACTGTCAACTACAAACGACTAGTTTACTTGAATGAGGCCTGGAAGCGGCAGCTGCAGCCCAAGCAGGACTGACGCCCAATGGACTCCTGGCTGACGGCCTCACGCCCTTTTTCCATTAAGTTTATTTCCCAGCAGGTTTTTGTTTTGTTTTGTTTTTATTCTTCACAACAGACACTCTCCCTAAGAATCTTAAACTGATTTTTTAAAATCCTGTAAATTAGAAGGGGCTCTAGCTATTTTCTATGTCAATCCTCAGTTTAAATATGGATACAAAAAAAGGATACGCCGAACCAATCAAAGACAAGCTTTAACTTTACTTTGAAGATGTTTCTGAGAAATTAAAATGTCAACCTAGCCCCTGCTCCCAGTTGTAAAGTGAGACACCATTGCTAGTAATTCTCTAATGTGTATCAAGTAAATTTCAGATTTAACAAATGTGTTAGACTGGGTTCTCTAGAAAAACAAACATCAGCAAAGTTTATATATATATATATAGAGAGAGAGAGAGAAATTTATCTTAGAAAAATGGCTCACAAACGTAAAGAAGCCAGCAAGTCCAGAGTCCCTGAAGCAAATGTCAGGCTGCAGGCTTTTCCCCGCAGGGGGCTGAGAAGCTCAAGGCTGGCAGGCAGTACACCGGCTGTTGACTCCAATGAACGATGAATCCAAGATCTCCAGGCTGAACGGTGGACTGCTCACTCACAAACAGCAGCAGGCAGCACCACAGAATCCTGATCCACAGAAGAATGTCCCTCTTCCCAGGATGTCCCTGGATATCCTGGAAACAGGCCACACCCCTAGGGAAACTCCCCTTGGGCAGATTGGCCACTCAGAACACAGTCATCCGATCCCATCATGGGAACAACCACACAGAACTGGGGTCCAGCCAAGTTGACACACAGCTCCAACTATCACAAAACACACACACACACACACACACACATATCAGATGCAAGTAAAATCTTACTGAAGAAAATTTAAAAATGGTAGCAGCAATATATTGACAGCTTGCAGAAACACAAGCTGGATTCAGAAGAGGACATAGAACAAGGAATATCATAGCTGATGTTAGATGGATCTTAGCTGAAAGCCAAGAATACCAGAAAGATGTTTACTTATGTTCTATTGTGTATGCAAAAGCATTCAGTGTGGATCATAACAAATTATGGATAACATTGAGAAGATGGGAATTCCAGAACACTTGATTGAACTCATGAGGAACCTATACATAGATCTAGAGTTTGCCATTCAAACAGAACAAGGGGATACTGCATGATTTAAAATCAAGACGGGAGTGTGTCAGGGTTGTATTCTTTCACTATACTTATACAATTTGTATGCTCAGCAAATAAGCCGAGAAGCTGGATTATATGAAGAAGAATGTGCCATCAGGATTGGAGGAAGACTCATTAACAACATGCAATACACAGACGACACAACTTTTCTTGCTGAAAGTGAGGATGATTTGAAGCACTCACTGATGAAATTAAAGACTACAGTCTGCAGTATGGATTATACATCAATATAAAGAAAACAAAAATCCTCGCAACTGGTTCAATAAACAGTTTCACGATGGATGGAGAAAAGACTGAAGCTGTTAAGGACTTCATATTACTTGGTTCTACAATCAACACCAATTGAAGCAGCAATCAAGGTATCAGACGATGCATTACATTGGACAAATCTGCTGATAAAGACCTCTTTCAAGTGCTGAAGAGCAAAGATGTCTCCTTGAAGAATAAGGTGCACCTGAACCAAGTCATGGAATTTTCAATCACCTCTTATGCATGTGAGAGTTGGACAATGAATAAGGAAGACCAAAAAGAGTTGGTGCTTTTGAGCTGTGGTGTCAGAGAAGAACACTAAGAGTATCATGGACTGCTAAAAAGGACTAACAAATTTGTCCTGGAAGAAGTACAGCCAGAATACTCCTTGGAGGCGAGAATGTACAGACTTCGTCTCACCTACTTTGGTCATGTTGTCAGAAGGAACCATTCCCTGGAGAAAGATATCATGCTTGGTAAAGTGGAGGGTCAATGAAAAAGGGGAAAGCCCTCAATGAAATGGAGTGACACAGCCTCTGCAATGATGGGCTCAGGAATAACAAGAATCGTGAGGCTGGCATAGGAACAGGCAGTGTTTCGTTCTGCTGTGCATAGGGTCACTATGAGTTGGGGATGACTCATTGGTACCTAACAACAACAACAACAACAAGACTCCACTCAGATTTAACCACAGCAAATAACAGTCTGACATATTTGATTCCAGCCCTTTTCTATAAAGATACACAATTCTTTATTCATAGCTTTGTGATCAAGTTATACATACAGCTTTACATGCAGTTTTTAATTCAACATTATATCATAAAAATTTTCTACATAATTTGAATAGACCTCTGACAAATGACTTTTAATGAAGTTATGAAATGGCATAAGGTGGGTAAATCATAATTCACTTAACTATCCTCCTATATTGGATTTTTGGTATTATATACAGTGTTCTGATAATTTGATATAAATATAGTTGTTTCTGCATGTTGGCTTATTTCCCTCAGATGTGTTCCCTAAAGTGGAATCACTGGGTAAAAGAGTAAGAAGATTTCTTAGATTCTTGCCATACAATGCCAAATTTATTTCAAGGAAACTTAAACTTGTCAATTTAAGCTGCAGACCAAATACAAATCTTCCTCACCTCCCTTAACAAGTTCACACTGAAAAGGCAGAAAGGATTTTTTGAAAGAATAAAACCATAACAGTTCTGAAAGTGGAAAAAAAGGTGTCAACATACTCCATGTATTTCAGGAACTTCTGGAACATAAAAAATCAGATGTAATTTGATTATAGAATAAAATAGAGCAGAAGAAAAACACAGTCTCAAACACCAGTACTTAGGCATGTTCTCCCTGAGAGCTCTGTGGATGCTCCAAGTTCAAAGTCACTGAGTACAAGGACAGAAAGGAGCCAGGATGTGTCATATGAGTAGATTAATTAGAGCACTATATTTAGAACAACTGGACCAGGTAGCCCTTCTTTTCCACTGCAGATAGAGACCAGTGACTTCTTCTCTGAGGATCAAGCCGAGAGAACTTTTTGTCCTAAAAATATAGGTCATCTCCCAGTGGAAGTTTACACATAAGGGCGTTGAAGCCCGAGAGAGAAGCAGAACAAAGCTCACACTGATGCCAAACCACTATGAAATAAATAAGAAAGAATATACCATTTGACACCAAAATGAAATTCCCTAGTTTCCCTCACCAATCCTAAAGTCCTCCTTACTTGATGATGGAGGGTGTCACAAGATAGCATACTCTCTGCTCTTGAATGCTAGGAAGTGCTCCTTATCACCAAACTCTGCACACTCACATTTTAAAATTATAATCTTACATTCAAGGGGGGTTGGGAAACGGAACTGTAACACTGCACAATAAATCCATGCAAGCTAGCTATACTAATTAAACTAGTCTTTTACTAATAAATTTTAATAGTCAAATAAGGATCATTATATAAAGGAAGAATTAAAAAAAAAGCATGGAAATAAAGAGATAAATTAACAAACCCAGGAGAAAAGTGAACCACATCAGGTGAAAAAAAAAGGAGCTCTTCATAACTATTCTAGTATCTTCAGAGAGAGTCAAAAGGATATTATATTAATAAATCAAGAAGACTCTTCCATGACGAGTTAGTAAATTCAAAGACAAAAAAGGATATGGAAATTCTTTAACAAAACTAATTAATTATGGATTAAATCAGTAGCTTTAAATTTGACCAAGAAATATATTTAATATCGTGACTTATTATGTGTTTGTGTATATATTATATGCATAAAGTTCCATTAAATAATACTTTCTCTTATACCCATATACTCTAATGATAATTCTATGTATTTTTTTAAAAAAACTTTTTCCTCTTTTAATAACCTATTAATTTATTTTATGATGCATTAATGGGCTGTGATTCAGAGGTTAAAGGTAGAATCAAACAAATGAAAACCAAGAGGATGGTCTGAAGGATAGAAGTAAGAAAGTTCCATAAGATGAAATAAGCAGGAAAAGTTAAGTCAAAGATGAAAAATCATAGCAGTCCAATATTCATGCAGTACACAAGAAATGAATCAATAGAGAAGAGAAAATAATAAAGCAAATAATAAAAAGCAGAATGGAAAGATGTGTGTTTTAAAATGGAAATGGCTCAAGTAGAATGAGCAATATTAATTAATCAAAAAGGAAAGAAACACACACACCCCCCTAAAACTTCCTGGTGAATTTTCATAATTTCAAGAATATAGAGGATCCACTTGACTGCTAACCAGAAGGTTGGCGGTTCAAACCCACCAGCCACTCCTAGGAAGGAGGATGGGGCAACTACTTCCATAGTGATACTGCCTCGGAAACCCAAGGAGGGGTCGCTATGAGTCAGGTCTGACTCGACAGCACATAACAACAACAACAACAAAAGCTTCCAGAGAGAAGACGCAGTTACATACAAAGAAACAAGAATCTGTACACCTGATATCACACATATTATCATCAGTTTCCCCTTAGTAAAACTGTAGGCAAGAACACAGAAAAGCAAGATTCTTGAAATCTTCAGAGATAACTATACTGAATTTAATATTCCATAGCCCATCAAACTATCAGGCAAGTATAAGGGGCAAACAAAAAATCATTTTTGCAAATGCAAACAAATAGAGTTTTCCATTCACTCTATGTGAAAAAATTACTGGACCTGATTTTTCTTCAAAGCAAACAAGCAAAAAGAATTCCAAGAAACTTGATAGCATGAAATACAAGCAACTCAGGCAGCTAACAGAAAATAAAAAGAAAGGAGTAAGAAAA
This sequence comes from Orycteropus afer afer, assembly GCF_000298275.1. Classification (NCBI taxonomy): domain Eukaryota; kingdom Metazoa; phylum Chordata; class Mammalia; order Tubulidentata; family Orycteropodidae; genus Orycteropus; species Orycteropus afer. The sequence goes on from NW_006921755.1 coordinate 5,619,156, forward strand.
TGGGAAAAAAATGAAAGAGAATCAATGACAACCTTATACCTAGAAGCATATCCTTTGAGTAACAAGTTTTTGGAGACAAAGGATGCAATTTCCTTCTCTATAGATCCAATTACACTTCAGCTGACCATGAGTCAGACTCAACTCCACAGCAATGAGTTTGTCTGTTTGTTTATTTTACAGTGATGTACATGTACAGAATCATAACTTTTAATATTGGTTGTTTTTCGGTTTTAGAATCAATCTACAGTAAAAGTAAAAAATAAATACAGTTAGAGAAGATAATTTAAATATCATAAACTTTAACAATGTGATTATAACAATGTAACAGATTTTATAAAACAGAGGATGAAAGGGAGGATGAAAGAGTAGAGAATATTAACTCATATTTTGGATGGAAGTAAATATTATTAAACATATAGTGGTAATAAGTTAAGAAACCTAGATGAATTGAAAATAATATGAGAACATACAAAGACTGGCAGAAATTTTTGGTGTTCAAAATCCCTTATCTTTCATAGGTGAAGGTGAAAGATAGTGCCTACGGTTGATAAACAAAGATACAGGGCTTTCAAGATTCTAATTAAAAAAACACCGTAGCCAAGCAGTCAAACAATGTAAGTAAGGGATGGGACATGCAATGGAGCAGAAGAAAGGAGGCAATAGGTCAGGAGCCACCAACAACAGTGTACATGAGGTGCTGGGAGAAGGAAGCAGGGAGAAGCTCATACAACACCCTTTGATGTCAGCTTTGATAACAGGAGAAAGCCCTTTCCCATTCGTTCACTAAGCACCTCGCTGGTCCTGGCACAGAGGTTTAAAGACCATTGCTCTCTGGCCTCTGCCTTTGGAAAGATAAGGGACAATCATAAAACAGGAAGAAGAAATGTTTGTGTTGACTTGCTCAATCCTAGAGGAAAATGAGAATGAATATCTAGGAGATATAAGGCAGCCACCAAGGAATCCCAGAGTTCATGGAATTTCTTAAAAACCCTCTAGATATCCATGACTCAAGAACTGTAATGAATGCAAAAACCATATTAGGAATTTTACATGTGTTTTGGCTCTTAAAGAGGCACCTCTCACAAAATGTGTGGGTCTATCTATTGGTCTACTTTGAGGCATTAGACTTTCAAATACATTTTTGATGATATTATCTACTAACCTAGGCAAGAGCCCATCACATCAGGTAACCATTTCCCTTTTAATTGCTATTATTTGCCTTCTTGATCAGGAAATGAACGCTTCCTTAACCCAGGAAATAAGTTAAATATTCATGCATATGTTTTTCTTCCCAAATTTTTTAAAAATTATTTTTTATTTATCAACTCCTTTTAAACTTATCTGCTTATTCCATGTGGTATTCCTCTGGATATATTTTATACAAATACATTAACACAACTTTTCTTCATAAAACCAAATTTCACAATATCACTTTTTAAACAATTTATATCTTTCCTATATTATATTCTGGTTAACTAGAATTCTAATTTATTGGTGTATTTATGGAAATAGCCCTTTATTAGTAAGGACAACATTCAAAGTCTTTATTTATTCAAAACACACACACACACTCACCTTCCCAGGATCAAAGTATCTGAGAAGCCAAATAATTTATCTGAATGTTGTTAGATAGAGATGAAATCACAATGAAAGATGATAAATGTTTTTAAGGACATTTCATCTGGGCCTTGGTAGAAGATGATAAAATAACCTTACAATATAGCAAAACAGACCTTGGTAGTGAGTGGAATTATTCTGTTTCTTAGAGCCAATGTCTGTATCCCCTGGATAGAAACAGAAACCCATTACAGTTTTTGTCTTTTGATAAATTCCCTCTATTTTAGATGTGTCATTGCTATCATCACTGTATCACAGTGTGCTGTGGAATGTATACTCTGCTAATGCTATTAAGTCAGTCAAATATCTATTTTACCTACCACTACTTTATATTGACAAACATTGCATTCTTATCAATTCAGCTTATTCTCTTTGTATATAATTGTACTTTTATAAATAAAAGTATTATTTTCCTTTTCCAAACATATAATTTTATGTTTATTATAAAATTCATTTAATTGACTGAAACTTGAGAACAGGGTTAAATTTTAACAGTAATGAGCATCTTCATCTTATTTCAACTACACCTAACAGAAAAGTTACCAGAATTTCACTCTGAAAAATTAACAAATCAATTCCAAATTTACTTAGATTTTTAAAAATTAGGAATAGGTGTTAATTACTTTGGCATCAGTGGACTTAGTGATATGCTGTTATAATAGAGTTCCTAACATTAGACCTAATATTAGAAGCAAGGACGGCAAGACTTCGTCTCTCATACTTTGGTCATGTTTCAGGAAAGACAGTGCCTGGAGAAGGACATCACGCTTGGTAAAGTAGAGGGTCAGCAAAAAATAAAAAGACCCCAAAGTGACAAATTGGCACAGTTGCTGTAACAATGGGGTCAAACAAAGAAACGACTGTGAGGAAGGTGCAGGACCAGGTGGCTGTTCTGTTCTATCGTACATAGGGTTGCTTTGAGTTGGAACAGACTTGACAGCACCGAACAACAAAAATTAGAACATGTTTGCTTATTAAAATAACTTTTTAGTTTGTTGTTGTTTTTATGTGCTGTCGAGTTGGACCCGACCCATAGCGACCCCTCCTTGGGTTTCCGAGGTGGTATCACTACGGAAGTAGATTGCCCAACCTTCCTTCTGAGGAGTGGCTGGTGGGTTTGAACCGCCAGCC
>NW_006921755.1:5622173-5643194 GCF_000298275.1 Orycteropus afer afer
GAAGGTTGGGCAATCCTACTTCTGTAGTGATACTGCCTCGGAAACCCAAGGAGGGGTCGCTATGAGTCAGGGCTGACTTGACGGCACATAACAACAACAACATGATAGTCCAGAGCTAATTCAATAGATTAATCATGTCGGCAATAACCCAAACTCTTTATCTTTCTCTTCCATCATCTTTAACTACAGTCAAAGGCTTTTGTATTTCAATCTTCATACTTCAAATTTGCAAAATTGTGGCCACCTTGCCAGACAAGACCAAGATCTCTTCTATCTATTGTTTATATCACAATATTTATTTAGCTTTTTAATTGCAGGTCTTTGCACATCTCATTATAATACTGTTCAGTTCTTTTATTTCATCATTTCTGCCATTTGCTTTAGCTACTGCCCATTGAAGAACAAGTTTTACAGTCTCTTCTGACATACATTTTGGCCTTTTCTTCTTTTCCTGTCTTTTTAATGACTTTTTGCTTTTTTCCTGTATGATGTTCTTGCTGTCATCCCACAACTCATCTGGTCCTTCAGTCATTGGTGCTCAATGCATCAAATCTGTTCTTCAGATGATCTCTAAATTAAGGTTGGATACAATCAAGGTCATATTTTGGCTCTCTTGGACTTGTTTCAATTATCTTCAGCCTCCACATGAACTTGCATATGAGTTATCGGTGATCTGTTCCACAGTCAGCACCTGGCTTTATTCTCACTGATGTTACTCAGCTTCTCCAGCTTCTCTATCATTTCTTTCTATAGATATAGTCAATGAGATTTCTGTGTATTCCATTGGTGAGGTCCACGTATGTGTTAACCATTTATGTTGTTGAAAAAAAAATATATTTGCAATGAATAAATCATTGGTCTTGCAAAATTCTATCATGTGATCTCCAGCAACATTTCTGTCACTAAGGCCATATTTTCCAACTGCTGGGGATGGTTTCCAACTTTTACAGTTCAATCAGTAGTAATTATTACATTTTGATTGAATGTTTGGTGAAATTCAGACTGCAGAAGGTGGTAAAATCTTCAATTTCTTCATCTTTGTCTTTAGTGGTTGGCGAGTAAATTTGAATAATAGTATGTTAACTAGTCTTCCTCATAAGCATTTGCATATCATACTATCACTGACAGCACTGTACTTTAGGATAGATCTTAAAATGTTCTTTTTGACCATGAAGGTAACACCATTTCTCCTCAATTTGTCATTCATAGCACAGTAGATCATATGATTGTCTGATTCACAATGGCCACTATCAGTCCACTTCAGCTCACTGATGCCTAGGATATCCATCTTTATGTGTTCCAATTCATTTTTAACAACTTCCAATTTTCATTGGAATTAGATTCATACTTCACACATTCCATTTTCTGAATTTAATGAATCTTTGCAGCTATTTCTTCTCATCTTGAGTCATAAATATTCAATCTGGATGCTGAGCAAATAATCCAAGAAGCTGGATTACATGAAGAAGAACAAGACATCAGAATTGGAGGAAGATTCATTAAGAACCTGTGATATGCAGATGACACAACCCTGATTGCTGAAAGTGAAGAGGACTTGAAGCACTTACTGATGAAGATCAAAGACTAAAGTCTTCAGTATGGATTATTCCTCAAGATAAAGAAAACAAAAATCCACACAACTTGACCAATAAAAAACACCACCATAAATGAAGAAAAGTTTGAAGTTGTCAGGGATTTCATTTTACTTGGATTCATAATCAATGCCCATGGAAGCAGCAGTCAAGAAGTCAGACATCATATTGCACTGGGAAGATCCGCAAAAGATCTCTTTAGAGTGTTAAAGAGCAAAGATGTCCCTTTGAAGACTAAGGTGTGCACCCGACCTAAGTCATTATATTATCAATCACCTCATATGCATGTGAAAGCTGGACAAAGAATAAGGAAGACCAAAGAACTGATGTCTTTGAATTGCGGTGCTGGTGAAGAATACTGAATATACCATGGACTGCCAGAAGAACTAACAAATGTCTTCGAAGAACTACAGCCAGAATGCTCCTTAGAAGTGAAAATGGCCAGACTTTGTCTTATCTACTTTGGTCATGTTGTCAAAAGGAACCAGTCCCTGGATAAGGGTATCATGCTTGGTAGAGTGTCAGCAAAAAAGCAGAAGACCCTCAACAAGATGGATTGACACAATGGCTGCAGTGATGGGTTCAAGCTTAGCAGAGACTGTGAGGATAGCACTGGACTGGGCACTGTTTGTTCTATTGTACATGGAGTCTCTAGGAGTTTCCAAGGTGGTATCTCTACTGAAGGGGACTGCTCAAACTTCCTTCTGAGGAGTGGCTGGTGGGTTTGAACCACCAGCCTTCTGGTTAGCAGTCAAACACCTTAGGCACTACGCCACTACAGCTCTCTTGTTTTTAAGTGAGTTTAACAACAGCAACAATTCAGCTTTCACAGAAGTTTGCCAGCAAAGTTCCCCATAAGTTCCAGTAGCCAAAATTAAGGTACTCAGCACCTCCAAACTGTAAGAAAGCCTGGGAAAGTGAGCTCCTGAAAAAGACAGAGAATATTAGTTCTCAGTTTAGAGTTAGACCAATCTTCCCAGACCAATAAACAGTTTGGACTGGGAAGATTGCAGCTCAAAGAAAATAAAGCAAAGAAAGGAAAGAGATGGGAATGATTCAAGTATAAAATAAGTCATTTGTTTGCTACCAACCCTATTCTATTTTTGTGAGTTTAATGCATAGTCTTTTTTTTTTTTTTCTTTACTACTTTACCAGTTTTAGGAGCTCTGATGGCATAGTGCCTAAGGCATTTGACTGCTAACAAGAAGGCTGGCAGTTCAAACCCACCAGCCACTCCTCGGAAGGAAGGTTGGGCAATCTACTCCTGTAGAGATACTGCCTCAGAAACCCAAGGAGGGGTTGCTATGAGTTGGGATTGACTTGACAGCAGTGAGTTTGGTTTTGGGGGTTACTAGTTTTAGTAATCAGAGTGATAGTTTGTTTTTTAAAAGGGGATGTAGGGTTCTAAATTCTCCATGCTTTGCAATGTTATATTTAAATTTCTCTAAAATCTGAAGAAAAAGAATTAACTCATAAAATCATCTTATTTTGGAAAGTTTTATGTAGGAAATAGCCTATTATTACCTCAATTATTTTTAAAGGATTATTAGTCTAGATAATCTTTGACTTTTGCTAAATTTTGGTAATTTAAGTTTTTCAGAACTGTTTTACTTCATATATTTTCTCAAATATGATAGCCTGATGTTTAATATTATTATTTAATACTATTAAAGAACACATTCTTGAATTATGTGTTAATTTTTATTTTTTCTGATTTATTAATTTCTGCCTACAGCTTGATTATTTTTCACCTAACTCATTCATGCCTGCATTGCTTTTTTTTTTTTTTTTGAGTGTTGAATCTTTAATTAATTTATATTATGAATCATTGTTTAATAGTAAAAGGACCTAAAGCTAATAAGAGTTTTCCCTTACTTTGGCTTTGACTGAATCATTTATATTATAATATTCAAATGTTCATTTCTTTATTTAGAATACAGATGTTAGTATTGAGGGATTTTTTTTTTCTAAAGAAGTCACTAATTTCTAGACTATTTGCCTTCCATAACATTCATTCAATAAATATTTTTTTATGAAAAAATGTTCTGTGCAATTTCAAATTTAAGGGGATATAAAGTTAGCTTTCCTCAGCTCTTAAGAAGAGGGTGCATTCTTTGAAATTGTTGTTGTTGTTGTTGTTGTTATGTGCCGTCGAGTCGGCCCAACTCATAGCGACCCCTCCCTTGGGTTTCCAAGGCAGTATCACTACAGAAGTAGGATTGCCCAACCTTCCTTCTGAGGAGTGGCTGGTGGGTTTGAACCACCAGCCTCCTGGTTAGCAGTCAAGTGCTTTAGCCACTATGCTACCAGAGCTCCTAATTATAATGTTCAATTTTGCATACAATGTTTTAATCTGGTTAATTTATCCTAGTTGTGTTTATTTTATTTTTATTTACCCCTTTATTAGCTGAATTCAAAAAACTCACTGCTGTCTAGTCTACTCCAACTCACAACGACCTCTCACTGGGTTTCTGAAGCGGTATCTCTACGGAAGTAAATTGCCCAATCTTCCTTCTGAGGAGTGGCTGGTGGGTTTGAACCGCCAGCCTTCTGGTTAGCAGTTAAATGCCTTGGCACTATGCCACCAGAGCTGACTAGTATATTAAATTATTCTAAAGCATTTACTTTCATCAATTTTGCTTATACATCTAACACTGTTTTTTTTTTTCCATATACTTATTTTGTTGTTAGTGCTTCACTGAGATTCTAACATTCCTATAAATAAATGTTAGAAAAATAAATTTTGCTTTGAAAACAAATTTGTCTTAAAATTAATTCAATCACTATTTGTATTTTTCTGGATAGTGGTCTAATTGTTTATTCTTCAAAATTATCTGTCCTTGGGCAATAGTAAAGAGTAATATTTTAGTGTTTAACCAAATATGAAAGTCTTATATGTAAATAGAATAATTTAACTTACTCTTTTTCATTGCCAGAACTGTTATATTTGGTCTTTCACTATATAGTTTTATGTAGTTTTATACTGCTTCCTTTGATTTATAACTTTTAATATATGGACTCTGAGTTGGTTTTTAATATATATTTAATATATATTAAACTCTGAGGTTTTTTTTTACTATATATTTTCCAGTAATGTTCAAGATGTACAGAATATTTTAACTCTACCAGTGATTTTCTTTAAATTTTTAAACTATGGTTCCCAAATTATCAATCATGAACCAGTCTCTGACTCCAACTACAAAAGATCAGGAATTAAGGGCACTTTTGTCTCTTCACCTTCTACCCTGTAATCTCTGGTCTTTTAACATATTATCTAATAGATTTAGCCAAGTTTAATTAAAATATTATGTCTACATTGTCCACGGTACTATAAAAACCTTTTTAACTTTTCAATTGTACTTTATTATCAAATTGATAGTAATCATTATTATTTAGATTTGTCTTTGTTTTATTCATCTGAAGTTTATCTCCATTTTTTTAGCAAAATTTCCTGGTTCTTAATATTGAATCACCTCCACTGGCAAAAATACTCAAATGGATTAATTTTTTTTTCAGAATATATTTTTTAATTATGTTTTTAATTCAAAAATTTTACTAGTGAATGCATAGATACACATATCATTTCAACAATTTTGTGAAATGCAGTGAGCCCGTCCTAGTTAATGCTATTGTTTTTTCACTTCCTTAATTACTTCAAATTGTTCCCTATATTCTGCTAATAGATTGAATGTAAGTCTTAGCTTTCAGCATTAAGAGTTTTGTTTTCTTTTTCTCCACTGTGTCCAAAAGGGAATTCAGAGACAGCTCACAAGATGTCATTTTACCCCAGACATCTGAACATTTGCTTCTCATTTGACAATTGCTCCTGTTGCTGAACATCTATAATTTCTTCTTAAGATAAAAATGTTTTCTTTTGAAAAAAGGAGCAAGCAATATAGAAGATAAATTAAAAAAAATATCAAAATTGTCAGCAAGCATGAGGCCATCATTAAAGAATATTAATAGTACTACATTGATTTATTCAATTGAGACATTAATACTTTGGGGGGTGTATTAACCCTCAACTATTTGTTCCAGAGACACAAAGCAGTATGCTAGAAGAAACAAACATTTAAGAGAGAAATATTCATTATCAAACATAAAGAATTCTTTATAAGAAAAAAAACACACAGAAATCAAACTATAAAAAATTTATTTCAGATCTAGTAGACTGGGGTGTGTGCATGTTTGTGTCTGAGTGTGTGTAAATTGAATTAGGATAAAAATTCTAGTTGTCTTGCATTTCAAGTCTTAACTCACCGATTTAAGCATAGTTCTAGAACTATTACAAGGCTAATACATTTCTGGACAATTGCAACCCTCATTAGAGTCTGAGGTAGTTTAACTTAAAAAATTAGAAGACTGTGATTAGAGAGCATGAATGTACTGAGAAGAGATGGGAAAGATCCTGGTAAAGTTAGTTACCAGTTCATTGGTTTGGAGAATGTTTGAGGTGGGTAGTTGGCACTAGAGCAAATTAGCGTTTCTAAGACAAAATAGCCTACTTCTAAATCTCACCAATTTGGTCCAAATTCCAAGCCCCATTTCTTCAAAGTTCGGTTTAGTGAGTGAGATTATGAAAATATGTACCACTTGCTTTAACCTCATTTCGAAAGTTAAATCAAACTCACATGGCCAATAATAAAAAAAACAATGTCCTTCTATAGTGGTCTAATAGAGTCTAAGTTTGCTGGCTGCCAAGGTCTATTTACTATATTTTCCCAAGCATTGTGGATAATAAAATAAGATATTCATGGGAATTAAAATGTTAATTATGTGTACAGGTTGGTAAATAAGCTCAGTAATTTGAAGTGATTCATTATATGAGCTTAAATTATTAAAACAGTGAATGTCAACCATTTATGATACATTAACTTCATCACAATATATCAACAACCAAATTCAACCATGTTTTTCAAAAATTAATGACGACTATAAAATGACCCTCAAACAATTTGTTCGCACTTCTTGAAAAATTCCGGAAAAGCTCTTATGACACTATAAACCCACTGCCTTAGAGTTGATTTCGATTCATAGTGACCATTTAGGAAAGAGTAGGACTGCCCCATTGGGTTTCCAAGGCCATAAATCTTTACAGAAGCGGACTGTCTCATCTTTCTCCCACAGAGTAGTTGGTGGGTTTGAAACACTGAGGTTTTGTTTAACAGCCAAATGCTTTAACCACTATACCAGCAGAGCTCCTTCTGACACTATAAGTATTTCCCAAATCCTGTGCCCAGCTTCCTTTCCATCTAAAAAACCCACGAGGAAGTTTCTCAAAAAACGTCAGCCTAGTCATTTTTAGTATTTTCCCAAGGTCATAAAACTATTAAGTGGTAAAAATAAAATTCAAAACCAGTGTACCTGATACCAAAACTTATTTTCTTTTTATTATGTTTTTCCCACCCTTTATATAAAGAACCTTATCTACCAATTACTGAGTATTTATTTTACTTTATCCATATTAACACATTTATATCTCACAACAGACATTCTAAATAGGTTTCATTCCCATTTGCAAAAAGGAAATTGAGGTTCATAAAATTTTAAAGATATTGGATTAGCAACTCCTGAGAGAACAAAAAAAGTGTATCACTCCAAATAACATAACTGTGACGAGCCCAGGCACTCAGGGTGAAATCTGTCTTGAAAGATCTTTGAAGAACAGCACTATTGTGTGGAGAAGCTGGGGAATGAACACTCAAGTCAGAATTCTTATTTCAGAAGGTTAAGAGGAAACGAGTCAGAGTGGACTCAAGAAGATGTATGCAAGACTTATTCGGGTGTGGCTTGCTCCTTTGAGAGTTAGGAGTAAGACCCAGCAGCCTATCAGTACTTCCCACTTGTAGATACTGTAAACCACTCTTCCCTCTATGGCTATCTTCTCAGCTACCCTCATCTTTTCTGGGAAGTGGAAGGCCTCAATGAGCCATTTTGCTGATGGCTAAGTGTGTGCTCTTCATAATTCTTTTTGTCCACAATCTGTGATATGTGCCAACTTTGCTCATGTGGAACACAAATAACTCCCATGATTCAATTAAAGAGCAGTCCCAAAAAAAGAAGATAAGGAAGACCGGCAATCTACTTCCATAGAGACAGTGCCTCAGAAACCCAAGGAGGGGTCGCTATGAATTGGAATCGACTCGACAGCAGCTCAGTTTTTTTTTTTTTTTTTTTTTTGGTATTATGAGGACATGGTACTATGAGTAATTCTCATATTTTTTACTGGGTATTAGGGAAAATAACAATGCTAACCTAACTAAAGGGTACAATATGTTCAGTTTTTCTACAAGATCTATGTCCTGAGTTATAACTTTGCAGTTTAATTTTAAATATGCATCTGGAATACTGTCTTTTCTTCCAGTCTGTAAAAATCCCAGTTTTTTAGTCCAATATTTTTAAGTTCTTGGTTAATCAAATATGAGATTAGTCTTGACCAGACAGACAGCCCTTCATTTCTTGATTACCAAGTGTGATTTCAGCTTCATGGTTGTATTAAATAGAGTCCTCTACTGTTTGCAGAGGGGAGCTCTGGTAGCATAGTGCCTAAGGCATTTGACTGCTAACCAGAAGGCCGGCGGTTCAAACCCACCAGCCACTCCTCCTCAGGAAGGTTGGGCAATCTACTTCCGTAGTGATACTGCCTTGGCAACCCAAGGGGCCGACTCGACGGCACATAACAACAACAACAACAACATCATTATCCTATGAAGGATTCAATCTCTTCCCCCAACAGCCCACAAGTCCCACCAACTCTGAGATCCCATGTAATAAAAGCCACATAATCCATCACATGGTCATCAACTCTCTGCAGAAACAGCAGCTCTACACCTGTTGTGCATACTGTATGGGCACATCCTCCATTTTACACTCTTTCAAAGATGAAGGCACTTTAAGAGAATGAGAAATTAACTCAGTATCAAGGCATGTGGGCTTATCAACTGACACCTACTCTTCCTGAATTTGTTAATACTGGGTCAGCAACTTAACCTCCCAATTACTTCAGTAGAATGAAAAAATAAATATACCAATCCTTGCCTAAGCCACAGAATTGTTGTGATGATTAAAAGAGACCATGTAATGCACATCAAAACATGTGAGGAGGATATTATTTATCAGTCAGTCAGCCAGTCACTGCCATGGAGTCGAACCCAACTCGTAACAACCCCTCCTTGGGTTTTTCTTTTTTTATGGAAGTAGATTGCCCAGTCTTCCTTCCGAGGAGAGCTGCCAGCCTTCTGGTTAGCAGTCAAATGCCTTACACACTACACCGCCAGAGCAATGAGAACCAACTTAAATATTCAGTAGTAGGTGAATGGTTTTCTAAATATTAACATTCATATGATGGAGTATATTTATTAATACACTTCCCTTAAACTGAATAAATGTTACAGTATAATACTATTATAAAAGATGCAAACGCAAACCCAACCACTGCCATGGAGTCGGATCTGCCCATAGAGACCCCTCCTTGGGTTTCCAAGGTTGTATCTCTATGGAAGTAGATTGCCCAACCTTCCTTCCAGGGAGTGGCTGGTGGGTTTGAACCACCAGCCTTCTGGTTTGCAGTCAAATGCCTTAGGCACTATGCCACCAGACCTTCCATAAAAGATGAAATATTACATAAGTAAAAAGTATATTTTTTAAAGTTTTGAAAAATAAAGTACAATGTTAATAGCTACCAGTGGATAGCAATAGCTGACTTTAAAAACAATAATTTTGTCTATTTCACTTTTCAAAGTACATATTTTTCTAGCTGAAAAATGATTAATATGTGTGCAAAAATACTTTGTTCCACATACTTTTACAAATATGCTAGTTAATATAATCCTAATTATGCTAGTTCATACTACTTAATAGAATTATCAGAGTCCCTGGCTAGCGCAAATGATCAGCATGCTGGGCTGCTAACAAAAGGCTGGAGATTGGAATCGACCCAGGGGCCTCTAGGAGGAAAGGTCTGCCGACCTACTTCCAAAAAGTCAGCCTTTGAAAACCCTATGAAGTGCAGTTCTACTTTGACCCATGTAAGGCAGCCAGGAATCAAAATCACTTTCAGAGCAACTGGCTATTTTATTTAAGTAAAGACAAAAGTAAAACAAAGTCTATTTTTCATTAATACAGTAGTTCGATTCTATTCTAAATATAAGTCCAAGTTTCTTTAAAATTAAAGGACCATTACTCTAATATTGGGAGCTCTGGTAGCATAGTGGCTACGGCACTTGACTGCTAACCAGAAGGCCGGCGGTTCAAATCCACCAGCCACTCCTCGGAAGGAAGATGGGGCAATCTACTTCCGTAGTGATACTTTCTCGGAAACCCAAGGAGGGGTCGCTATGAGTCGGGTCTGACTCGATGGCAAACAACAACAACAACAACAACAACTCTAATATTGCATACGATTAAGACGTGAAATGGAAGCTCTGGTGGCTTAGTGTCTAGGGCATTTCACTGCTAACCACAAGGCTGGCGGTTCAAACCCACCAGCCACTCCTTGGAAGGAAGACTGGGTAATCTACTTCTGTAGAGATACTGCCTCAGAAACCCAAGGAGGGGTTGCTGTCAGTCAGATCCAACTCAATAGCAGTGAGTTTGAAGATGTAAAACACTAATGGATGTCAACTATAAAGTAAGAAAAAAGATCTAGTTTGTTTAATTAACTTAGATGTTAGCATTCAAATTTGCTGATCAAGTAAGAGCACTCAAAATAAAAGCTAATTAAACATGAATGCATTCACCTAAGAGTGGTGGTCAAGGCTATTTAGTTAGTACTGTTTTGTGACAACTATATATTTTTTAAAAAAATCGACACTCCAAAGAAATCTTCATTAGGTAATAACATGTGTTAAACGTTTCAAATACAACTCAATCAACTTTTAAATTAAAAGCTGGTAAGAACGCAGGGTTATGCAATTATTCCAAATAATTTAAAATATTGGGTTATAAAATATTTCTGTAGAAAACGTACATCAAATGTTTTGGTTCAACAGATGAATATTTAAAAAAAAACTAATTAAAAGGGAACATGAAAACTTAATTTATTTCCAATATTTATTCAATGAGCTATGATTATTCATCATAACGGGAGTCAGAAGAGTCAAAAATGTGAGCAGTAATTCTTGACCTCATTTTGTAAATTTGGCTTAAAATATTTATATGATTACATTCTAGATTTTAAAGAATAAATATTTAAAATGTCACTGCTACATAATGAGGTAAATTCTCAAATTATTACTTTATATTCTATTAAGGCATCATAAGTTATATGTGTGCATGTATTTGATTTACGTTGTATGATAAATAAAAAGAAACATGTTGCAAGGGCCCCATTTCATTAGTCAAACTAAGATAAGAAAGCAGTTCAAACAACCCTGAGATGAACCTCTATCATTTCTCTTCACTATTAACAAATGGGAGCCTTGCCCAAGATTACAAACCAGGTAAACAGCAATCTGTGTGAAGTCAAAGCCAATTCACTTTCCCCTACAGCACACAAAGGTTGAAATTACTATGACAAAATATGAGCTAATAACCCTCAGAACATTCCCACAACTCATGAAGTAGGAAATTTCCTGAGGAAATAACAGAATGAATTAATAATGGAAAACTACCATATCAACAATACTAAGATAATAGTTTCTCATATTTTAACATCTGTAAAGTTGGGATGCATTTTAAAATTGATGGTGCAACTAACATTTTATATCAATACTTTTCAAACTATCTGTGGTAAAGGACTAATGCTTTCTGTTTGTCCCCTGTTCTTTTATAGCTCTACCCTGTTTAATGAGAGTCTACTGATCACAGCAAATTGCTATTAACACTTCTAAATGTGTCCTATCAAATTCTTTTAACTCGAGTCATAACAGTTTGTGAACCACATTTTCAATAGCACTGTCTTAGAGTCAATGAAATACTGTAATAACCAAAGTTTACTACATAAAATTTTGAATCCCATTTAAGCAATATTTTATTGCACATAATTTTGAATTATGATTATCTAATATAGTTTTTCTTTTTAATGAGCCAAGCAGTAAAATTAACTATTTCACTTTTCCACAATGAGATTAAATAGCTGAAGGCAGGGTTCAAGAGGAAGGTAAAAAAGAGATTGGATAACCCGTCAATTTGAAATGTAGTTCATGAGTGATTAAGAATTAGCTTTGTTGTCAAATTAGCTATTTCTTGCTTCCAGCTACAGTCATTTACTACCTCTCCCTATTTGGGGTTATTTGGTCAGAAAGTTTAAGGGTAGGGAGGCAGGGAAAATGGATTAATACCATACACATAGGTTAAAATCAATTCTGGCTATAAATATAAAAATGTTCAACTTAATTACTCTCCAATTAAGTATTTTTACGATAACAATACCATGTTTTTCAAATAGGAACGTCTCCTATTTTTTTTACAAGGAAGTCTCAAAATACTGTACATCTACAGTACTATATACTGAAATAGTTCAGGATTCGGAAACTAACATAAATGGAGATTTAACTGCTTTCTCTCAGGATCCCCCTTGTTCACTGTTGTGTCCACAAGGGACAAGGTATACACTCAACTCATATTTGTTGAATTCTGAATGAATGGCAGAGAGTTGCCCCAAAGGAAGGAAAAGAGCATATTATTTCTGGAACCCTGATTGCTACATTGTTTATGCAAGTGTGGTTTGCACCAATCACAGGAACATAAGAGAATTCACCCCTGTCAATCCAGCGGGGTGCAAGAGGAAACAACAAATGAAAATCCAATCCTGGCAATCTGGTTGAAACAAAGATGAGTTTCCCTATAACATGGATCTCATCACATCAGGCTTCAAGGGCTGAATAATAAATTTGTTTATATTTTAGAAAAGACATACATTCATTGGCCCGACTGGCTATCAGGAATCTTGGACAGAACTATGATGTACTATAACTCACAGCTAGGAATGTGCTCTGAAGTCTCATCATTTAATTAAGGCTAGGAATTACAAGAGCACTAAATGCAATGAAGCAGCACAATTTGCAAGGGCTCCGAATTTATGGTTTTCATTAATTAACATAAAGTAGTGTAGGCAAGCGAAATCAAGTGATCTGCTCAGCTATTAGAATTTGAGAGTTAATTAATATAACAGCACAGATCATTGAGCTTAGAAATTATGAGTAACATATAGAATTTTAAAGAGTATCATGATGCTTTATAATTACAAGATAGTCCCCTGCTCCTTCCAACAGTATTCTTTAGAAGCTTGGTTCCTTAACTCAATTCAAGATCAGATATAGCTAAATCCATATCAAGGAAAAACAATTAAGAAGTTTGTGAATCCCACTCTGCAGACACTTCTAATAAATGATTTGCTTATTTACTTAATCAGCTGTGATGATTACAGACCATTACTAGCCATTAATAAATAAAACTATTTGCATTTCATAAGTGTGTTTGAACTTCAGACTTAAATTTCTCACTAGGGAAAGAAACAAAACCAATTTTTTCTATGACCGCAGCTTAAAACACAGCTGAGCAAATTCTCATTTCTGCTCTGGAATTCAGGGGAATTGGAGGCTGTGTGAATTGTTCTCCCTTGGCACCACTGCCATTATGTATATTAAACATACCCTCTGCTCTTCATTGGGTCTCTCTGTTAATTCAAGAGCTCTAGAGCATTGAGGGCTATTGTTCCTCTTCATCTGAGTGAAGAGCTGTGCAAACGACAGACAAGTCTTGCCATTCCCATCCAAATTTAACTTGTTAAAAATAGACATGCATTGTAACTTGCATAGCCTTGTCTATGATGTCTTTATAGATTCCTATTACATTTTACTACATTTTAAATTACCGGGGGAAAAATCTTTGCTCTTTAGTCAAGAAATCAATGACCTAAATATCACTTAATATATACAAGGATAGATTCATATATTTATTTCTCAATTACACTAATTATCTGCAGAAAATGTTTCATTCACTTTACCAGTTTTACAGATATTATCTCCTTACTGCCGGAAAGAGTCTTGAAAGGTCGATCCTCATTTTATAAACATGGAGACAATAATGTTGCTGTAGTAATTCTCAACTCTAATGGCAGAGCCCTGGTAGCGTAATGCCTAAGGCACTTGACTACTAACCAGAAGGCTGGCGGTTCAAACCCACTGGCCACTCCTCAGATGGAAGATGGGGCAGTCTACTTCCATAGTGATATTGCTTCAGAAACCCAAGGAGGGGTCGCTATGAGTCAGGTCCAACTCAACGGCACATAACAACAACAATGGCAGAGTATTGTGCTTATCCTAGCTTATCAGCATCACCAATGGGTAAGACAACTAGAAAATGTCTACATATATGAAAATCCATGCCTCTCTACTCAAAGCACAGACTCAAATACTACAATGATTTGCAAATGAATAAATAAAAGTTGTGAAGAGAAAACTTGCATAGAACCATAATACTGAAACAGAAAAAATAGAATACTATTTTGAATGACGCATGGGTAACAGTCAGAGACCCTGGGCCCCCTCTGCTGCAGATTACCCTTGACCCTTCCCATGTAAACTGTCTCTCCTTGGAAGCAGCTAAAGAGGGATCGAGGGGAACAATTACTGTGGTATACTGTGCTTCTAAACTGGCTTAGGCCATTCCCAGATTCGGGGTTTCAAATATTGAAGATTTTCTATAACAACTTATATTTTCTTCCCAATCGTTATCTATTGAATTATGTTCCCAAAAAATATGTGTTGTAAAGCCTAATCCCTACATCTGTGGAGATAGTCCCACTAGTGAATGGGACGTTCTTTGTTACATTAATGAGGCTATTTCAGATCACAGTGTTTTAAATCAATCACTTTTGAGATATAAAAGGGCCAGATTAGGCACAGAATGTGATAACAGAAGCCATGCTTCGTGGCAATCACCAAGGAACAAAGGAACAGAAGCTGAAAAGAGACAAGGACCTTCCCTCAGAGCTGACAGAGGAAGAAAGCCTTTCCTTAGAGATGGTGCCCTGAATTTGAACTTCTATTCTCCTAAAATACAAGAAAATAAATTTCTGTTTATTAAAGCCACCCACTTTTGGTATTTCTGTGATAGTGGTACTAAGAAATCAAGACAACAATCAATATCAATGTAAGTAGCAATTTATCAACATGCCCAAGAACTTTTTAAGAGTGAAAGTTGTACAGTGGCATCATTTGTTGTTGTTGTTATGTGCCGTCGAGTCAGACCCGACTCATAGCGACCCCTCCTTGGGTTTCTGAGGCATAGTGCCTAAGGCACTTGACTGCTAACCAGAAGGCTGGCAGTTCAAACCCAACAGCCACTCCTCGGAAGGAAGGTTGGGCAATCCTACTTCTGTAATGATATTGCCTTGGAAACCCAAGGAGGGGTCACTATGAATCAAGGTCGACTCGATGGCACATAACAACAACATCACCATGGAAGTAGACTGCCCCATCTTCCTTCTGAGGAGTGGCTGGTGGGTTTGAACTGCCAGCCTTCTGGTTAGCAGTCAAGTGCTTTAGACACTACACTACCAGAGCTCCTACAGTGGCATCATAGACTCCCATTAAGGTGGTAATGTTATCCTGTTAGCTGCTGTCCTTTTGGTTCTGACTCACAGCAATCTTATATATAATAGAATAAAGTGTTCCCTGACATGGCTTCCAATATCATAGGAACATACAAGCCACCACAGCACAACAAACTGGGTTAAAGTGGTGAGTTTCCTGTTATTTAAGAGGTTCAGGTATAGGCTGGATAATAGAATCGAGTTGTCATTGAATGTGTTAACGATCCATCTATACCTGGAATTAAAATATGAACATGCAGAGTTTCATGGTCCCTGGGTGGCGCAAACAGTTTGTGACTATCTACTAACTGAAAGGTCAGTGGTTTAAGTCCACCCACTGGCACTATGGAAGAAAGCCGTGGCAATCTCCTCCCATAAAGATTACAGCCAAGAAAACCCTATAGAGCAGTTCTACTCTGAAACACCTGGGGTTGCCATGAGTCAGAATCGACTGGCAGGCAAGAGGCTTTGCAGTATAAGAGGGCCACTTCCACAGATGAAACTTGTGTCAACTGTGAGTGTAGCTCCCTGGTACTAAGCAGCACTGATTATGCATTTTTATGAATTTTATTTACAGCTACAGTTATCTGTTTGCGAGCATACTCCCTAAGAGCTGACAAGGAGCAGCAGAAAATCCTCAAATTTAGCACTTTTAACAGCTTTATTCAGGTAAAATAGATATATAATAAATTGCACATATTTAAAGTATACAATTTGGTAAATTTTTAGGTATGTATTTACCCATGAAACTATCAAAATCAAGATAACAAACATATCCATCCCTCCAAAAAGTTTCTTAGTGCGCTTTGTCAATCCCTTCTTCATTTCATGCTACTGCCCATCCCCAAACACACACTCAATCTCAAAGTACAAATTGATCTACTTTCTGTGACCAAGTATTAATTCCCATTTCCTAGAATTCTATATAAATGGAGTAATGCGCTATATTCTAGTAACATTTTCATAGATTCTTTTGTATCTCCTACTTAGAAAATTAGGCGATTTTTATGTAAAGACAGATTTACTTCCTTTTTTCTCATCTAACCAACCAACCAACCCACTGCCATCAAGATGATTCTGACTCATAGCAAACCCATAGGACAGAGTAGAACTGCCCCACAGACTTTCCATCTTTCTCAGACAGAGCAGCTAGGGGGTTCAAAGTGCCAACTTTTTGTTAACAGTCAAATGCTCTAACCACTGCATCACCACAGCCTCACTCTCACTCACTGCCTTTGAGTCAATTAGACTCATAGCAATCCCTCCTTGGGTTTCTGAGACAGTATCTCTATGGAAGTAGATTGTCCAATCTTCCTTCCGAGGACTGTCTGGTGGGTTTGAAAAAAAATTTTCCCCTAAGGACTTCCCAGAAGGATAGCCTTCTGATTAGCAGTCAAATGCCTTAGGCACTATACCATTTTTTTCTCATCTCACCATCATCAAGTCGGCTTTGACTCACAGCAACTCCCATTGGGTTTCCAAGGCTGTAAATCTTTACAGAAGCAGACTGCCTCATCTTTCTTTTGCAGATCAGCTGGTGGGTTTGAACCACTGATCTGGTTAGCAGCCAAATGCCTTAATCACTACACCACCAGAGCTCCTTTATCTTTCTCATCTAGATGCCTTTCATTCTTTTTCTTGCCGGACTGTACCACTTAGAACCTCTATACAATAGAGACAGTAAGAGTGGAACTCTTTCTCTGGTTTCTCATCTTACAGGGAAACATTTGGTCTTTCATCACTAAGTGTGTAGGGTTTTTTTCTAGACGCCTTTTACCAGACTGAGGAACTTCTTTTCTATTACTACTTTGCTCAAGAGTTTTTAATAGAAAGTAATATTGGATTATGTCAAATGTTTTTTGCATATCTATTGATAGGATCCTGTTTCTTCATTTTTAGTCTGTTAAATATGGTGAATTATATTCATTACTATTTGAATGCTAAACCAAATTTACATCCCATGATAATACCACCTGTCATGATACCTTATTCTTTTTATGTATTGTTGAGGTAGATTTTCTAAAACATTATTTATAATTTTTACATCAATATTCATGAGAGATATCAGTTTCTTTTTCTTGTCTTGTAATATCTTTGTCTAGTTTTGGCATAAGGATGATGCTGTTCTCAAAGAAAAAGTCAGGAAGTACTCTCTCAAGTTTTATAAAACAGTTTGTATGGTATGGTATTCCTTCCTTAAATGTGTGGTTGAATTTACCAGTGAGACCTTAGAAGTCTGGAGTTTTCATTGTGGGGAAGTTTGGAATTACAAATGCAATGTTTTTAATAAATAAAAGGTTATGTGAGGATATTTCTTCCTTAGTAAGCTTTGGTAGTTTTTGTCTTTCAAGGAATATAGTCATTGCATATAAGTTGAATTTACTGGCATAAAGATGTTCATTATATTCTCTTATTGTTCTTTCAATGAGTATCAAGTCTGTAGTGATGTCATCATCTCTCTCATTTCTGATATTGAAATTTTTTTATCTTCACTCTCTATTTTCATTACCAGTCTGACCAGAAATTTATCAATTTTATTGATCTTCTCAAAAAAACAGTTTTGGGTTTCACTGATTTTCTCTTTTATTTTTCTGTTTTCTACTTTATTGATTTTCTATCTGACCTATAGTATTTCCTTTCTTTTCCTTTCCTTCCTTTGGGTTTAATTTGCTTTTGTTTTCTACTTTCTTAAGGTGGAAGACCTTGCTTCATTTCTAATATAGGAATTTATTAATAAAAATTTTCCCCTAAGGACTGTGTTAGCAGCATATCAAAATTCTAATTATGTTGTGTATTCATTTGTATTCAGATTAAACAACTTTTTATTACCCATTTTGATTTCTTCTTTGATACATGAGTTATTCAGTACTGTGTTATAACTGGTTTTGAAATATTTGTAAGATTTTCCAAATATCACTCTGTTACTGATTTTACATTAAGTTCCATCAGAGTCAGAGAGCATATTTGTATGACTTGAATCCTTTTAAATTTCCTAACATTTGTTTGGGGGACTCTGGTGGCATAGTGCCTAAAGGATTTGACTGCTAACTAGAAGGTTGGCGGTTCAAACCCACCAGCCACTTCTCAGAACCCGAGGAGGGATCACTATGAGTCAGATGACGGCACTGAGTTTTTTTTTTTTTTCCCAACATTTGTTTAATAGCCCAGAATATGGGTTAGCATGATTATTATTTTCAATCACTTGAAAAAATATGTACTCTGTTGTTGATCTAATTCTGTCAGTTAGGGCAAGCTGGTTGATAAAGTTGCTCAAATCTTTATATACTTACTTTCTGCCTACATGTTCTATCAATAACTAAAAGAAGGGTACAGGAATCTCAAACTATAATATTGGATTGTCTGTTTATCCTTGCAATTCTATCAGTTTTATCTTCATATATTTCGAAGCTCTGTTATTAGGTGCATAAAAGCTTAGGATCGCCATGTCCTCTTGATTAAGTGGCCTCTTTATCATTATGAAATTACTTTATTTCTAGTATCATTCTTTGTTCTGAAATCTACTTTGCCAGATATTAATATGGACATTGCAGCTTTCTTTTGAGCAATGGTATATCTTTTTTCAGTCTTTTGGATTTAACTTATGTGTGTCTTTGTATTTAAAATGCACTTATTTTAGGCAGCATGTAGTAGAGACTTAATATTTATCCAATCTGATCATCTCTGCCTTTTAACTGGGATATTTAGCCCACTTACATTTAATATGATAAATGACATGTTTAGGATTAAACCTATCATCTTGCTACTTCTCTTTTATTTATCTTGTATGTTCCCTGTCTCTTTTACTGACATTATTTGCATGTTTTTTTTTTTTAATTCCATTTTATTTGTTGGTTTATTAGCTATAACTCTTTGCTACTTTTTTGATGGCTGTTTTTCTTCTGATATACATTATTTACTTATCAGAGGTTTGGCAATCTACCTCCGTAGTGATACCACCTCAGAAACCCAAGGAGGGGTCACTATGAGTCAAGTCCAATTCGACAGCACATAAAAACAACACCTTCAAGTAGTATTATGCCATTTCTAGTTAAATAATGAGTAAAAAGCTGACATACTTCACCATTTATATTCTCAATGTCTTCATTTCTTTGTATGGATCTATAGTCCTATCTTGTGTCATTTTCCTTGTGCCTATAGATCTTCCATTAACGTTTCTTCTAATCTGTGTGTGCTGGTGATGGATTCTTTCAGCTTTTATATATTTAAAGTATCTTTATTTTCAGTTTGGAAAGATATTCTTGCTGGATGCGGAATTCTAGGTCAACAAGTTTATTTTTTATTCCTTTAAATACTTTAAAGATATGCTCTCTTCTCACTTGTATTATTTCTGTCAAGAAATTTGCTGTTATCTTTATCTTTGTTCTTCTGTATATAACATATATCTTTTTTCTCTAGTTGCTTTTAAGAGTTATATTTATCAGTGGTGTTAAGTAATTAGGTTATGAAGTGACTCAATGTGGTATTTTTTTCCTCATGTTTCTTGTGCTTAGAGTTCAATGAACTCCTTGGTTGGATTTGTGAGTTTATAGTTCTCATAATTAGAAAATTTCTGGATATTATTTTATTTATTTATTTATTTATTTAATGCCTTCACCCTTCCTTTACTCTGGGGACTTCAATTACTTGTATATTAGATCACCTGAAGTTGTCTTCCACTTCAATGATGCTCTATTTATTTTTTGGATTCTTTTTTTCTCTGTATTTTGGATAATCTTTGTTGCTATGTCTTCAAGTTCACTAATCTTTCCTTCTTATTTAGCCTGCCATTACTCCTAACCAGTTTATATTTCATCTTAACCACTGTGGTGTTCTTATCTAGAAATTCTATGTGGGTCTTTTTTATATCTTCCAAGTCTCTACTTTTTTTTGTGATTTGGGTAAAAGTTTATACAGCACATTCATTTTCCATATAGTGGTTCATACACATTTTGTCTCATGCCATTGACTGCAATTTCCCACAATGTAACAACTCTCTTCCCACTTCCTCTTTGTAGTTACCTCTTCTCTGTGTTCCTCCCTCCCATGCACTCTTGCCCCCTGAGCTGTCTCCCTGTGCAAACACTGCCCTTCTGTTCTCCCATGACCGATCGCTCCAAGGAGCGTATCTACCTGATGTAAATGTTCAGCCCATATGCCTGTCTATCGTTTGGCTGGAAGTCACAAGATCCAGACCTGAAAAGTAACTACCAGCCATAGTCTCAGGCATTTCACCCAACTCTATCAGACCAGCAAACCTAGTCTTTTTATTTTATGATTTTGAGTTTGTTCCACATTGTTCTCCTACTCTATCCAGGATCTCCTAAACCAATCCCCCTCCGAGTGGTTGACAGTGGTAGCTGGGCACCATCTAGTTCTTCTGGTCTCATGCTCATATAGGCTGAGGAGCGCATGATCTACCAGTCCCTTGGACTAATTGTTTCCATGTATCTTTGGTTTTCTTCATTCTTCTTTACTCTGGACAAGGAGAGACCCATCGTTATATCTAAATGGCTGCTCGCAAGCTTTTAAGACCCCAGTTACTACTCACCAAGGTAGGAGGTAGAAAAATATTTTTGTGTAGTACATTATGCCAATTGACCTTGATGTCCCCTGCAACCATGGTCCCAAGCCAATAGGTCCAAATACAGGTCGCTCCAGATAGCTGGCTGTGGCCAAGAAATTACCACAACTTTGCCCCCTGTCAGCTCTACTATACACCTGGACATTCTTATAGCACATACAAATACACTTGTAGAAATAATAAAACATTTTGAACATAAAAAATTCAGTTGTAGAGCCAAAATCAACACTTTAAATGAACATCTCCAACAATTAGAGAAAGAACAGCAAGAAAAGCCTACAGTCACCAGAAGGAAGGAAATAATCAAGATT
>NW_006921755.1:5646214-5668636 GCF_000298275.1 Orycteropus afer afer
TTTTGGTCAATGACATGAGACAAAGTATATGTGAACTGCTGTATGAAAAGTGAATTTTCTCTGTAAACTTTTACCAAACCACAATAAAAATTAAAAAAAAAACTGTTGTGACAATTGTCTTAATGTCTTTGTCTGCTAATTCTTGTACTGTGTTTCATTTCTGGGTCAGTTTCAATTGATTGATTATTATTTTTATAATAGGTATAATTTTTCTTGCTTTTTAAATACCTGATAATCTTTGACTGAATTGTAGACACTGTGATTTTCTCTTGTCAGGTGCTAGATTATATTATATTCCTATAAATAACCTTTATACTGGAATGGAGTTAAGTTACTTAGTTGCAGTTTGAGCCTTTTGGGCCTTGTTGATATGATTTACTAAATGAGTTCAGAGCATTGCTCAATTTAGGGCTGGTTTTCCCCCATTACTATGTACTCTAAGGAGCCCTGATGGTACAGTGGTTCAGTGCTGGGCTGCTAAGCTAAACGTCAATAGTTCAGATCCACCAGCCATTCTACGAGAGAAAGATGTGACAGTCTGCTTCTAGAAAGATTAGAGCCTTGGAAACTCCATGGGGGTAGTTTGACTCTGTCCTATAAGGTCACTATGAGTTGGCAATGGGTATTGAGAACTCTATCGATCCATTAAAACCTGTTACTATCCAATCGATTCTGACTCATAGCGACCATATAAGACATAGTAGAACTTCTTCAGTCTGGATGATAGGAACATGCACTTTTTTCTTTGAGCCTTTTCAGGTAATTTTTTTCTCAGCCTCAATCATCAGTATACTGACTCCAAGGGAATTCTCTGCAGATTTCACTATGCAGTCCTCTCCTATCTGGTACTCTGCTCTGGGAACTCTAGACTGCTTAGTTTCCCTGGACTCTCAGCTCTACTACACCTACTCAGCTGTCTGCAGGATTCACTCTCTTCTTTTGTTTTCTCTTAGATCACTGTCTGTTGTGGCCTGATCATCCATTTTTTGAAAACATTATTTTATATATTTTTAACTGCTCTATGGGGGGAGAAGTTGTTTCAGGTAAAACCCTAAATTCAGTTCCTGTTACTCTATCTCAACCAGAAGTAGAAGTCTCTTTCTTAGCAGTTTAAAATTGTTTTAAATGCATTTACCCTGAGGAAAGTTATTTATAATATAGTGTTACTTATTTTTTGAAAAACCCTAACAGATTTTTAATTTTGACTGGTAAAGACTAAGAAAGAAGGGATTATTTTGAATCTGAGGGACTGTAATGTTAGATAAAGCACTAAACTAAGACAGAACCAATACTAATAGCAATATCTTAAGCAGTTAACAGGTTACAGTTAGTTTTGTCAACTAAAAACTGACAAGATTAGAGATGATATTTAAATCTGTTACCTATTAAATTCAAAAACTAGCCTTCCTTGGAAGCAGGGCTTTGCACCAGTTCAAAACAGTTTAGTAATTGCCATGGTAAATGAGAGTCACACATGCACTGCATGGCAACCAAACCTATTTGTGTGGTATTTTGACCCAGGAAGGAAACAAACAGCCAGCTGTGCCCCTCTCAGAGATGGCAGTCAACACCAATAATCCAACCTCTTGCATCAGGATCCTGAAACTTTAAGAAGGAAGGACTATGGCATGCCTTTTGCAGAGCAACAATGCAAACTCATATTCAAAGCTTCAATGTGGGCCACCATGTCTGAATGGTGCACAGCTATTTGCTTCTGACTCAGATCAAAATACCAAGGCCAACAGATTTGGTTGCTATGCAACATGTGTGTGTCCCCTGTTGCCTGCCAGCAATTACTGAACCATTTTGAACCAGTTCAAAGCCCTGCTTGGGAAAGCAATATGTAGGGAGTAGCAGA
Source organism: Orycteropus afer afer (assembly GCF_000298275.1). Taxonomy (NCBI): domain Eukaryota; kingdom Metazoa; phylum Chordata; class Mammalia; order Tubulidentata; family Orycteropodidae; genus Orycteropus; species Orycteropus afer. The sequence continues at coordinate 5,648,073 of NW_006921755.1, forward strand.
AAACTTTACAGAGCTCTGGTGGTATAATGGGTAAGGCATTTAGCTGCTAACCAGAAAGTCAGTGGTTCAAACCCACCAACTGTTCCATGGGAGGAAGAAGAGGCAATCCACTTCCACAAGGATTTATAGCCTTGGAAACCCAAAAGGGGTTGCTATGAGTTGGAATCAAATCAATGGCAGTGGATTTTGGTGGGAAACCTTGGGCAAGAGACAAAGAAATATGTATATCTGGAGGAAAGAAAAAGAGGCAGAGAGTGGAAAAGCAGCTAGAAAAGAAGGAACAGGATACCCAGAATATAAAGCATACCTTCTCCCTCTGGAAATATTAAAAACCATCTCCAAATTTCTTTTGTCATAGTCACAGGTTGTCAAACTACTGTTATCACATGAGTCATAGTCTAGAAGTTTTCAAATATCACTTTCCAGAACAGTCTGATCTCCCCAACATGTCCAATTAATACTTCATTACAAAACTCCTTCTTCAGTACAACGTCACATCACCTTTGTTCAGGAAAGGCAAATGAAAACAAGGAAAAAAGAAAAGAAAGATAAAAATACATACCTATAACTTTTTACAGAGAGAAGAGAAGATCAAATACAGTGATCATTTAACTTGCCACATATTTACTCTATCTTCTCAGCTGTTTATAAGGATAGTGAAATATTTGTGGAAACTCTCACCAAAATACACTTTTCTTTTCTGATAGGCTCTTGGTTTATCAAGGGTTTTTTTTTGTTTTGTTTTGTTTTTAAGTGACCTATAGTGATTTGCACAACTATTGAAAAATCATTGTTGGGGATTTCACTCATATATTTCAATGTTTCTTCCATCTAGAAAAATATAAAATTATTTTAGATTTAAAATAAGAAAAAAGTCGACCTTTTTAAAGATATGAATCTTTCTTTTTCATTATATAATGAATGTACCCACTACATTTAATGCTTTCCCTTCACCTCTGGAAGCTCAGAACCTATTAATCGTTAATGGAAGAAAATACATGGCATGCGTGTGCCACCCCACCTGCTCCTCTTCTAGCATTATTAATCAAGCATGACAGCCTTTCCCTGCTGAATCCCCTGGACTTAAAATCTGTCTCAGTATTATATTCTAGGTATTCATGACCAATTGAGCAGAATTTACACATGATATGAAATAGTTATAACCAGCCTAGGTGATGGCTATATCTGTTTTGTTTCCTCCAATTTGCTTCTAAAATTGTTCCTATGTCTGTTTGATAGATTTGTTGACATGTGTTTTTCACCACAAGAATAATCAAATCCTTTCTGGAAATGAAAGGATCCCATAGCTCAGATGATAGTCAAAGTTTTCAAGTATAATTCTGAATGCACATGAAGAGATCACTGACAATAATTAGCACTTAAAAAAAAAATAGCTAATTCAATTAAAATGAGGGTCAAAAATTATACTGCCAAATAATGAGATAATTTTTTAAAAAAAGAATGATTAAACAATCTAAGATAAAAATAAAAATTATGAAAACAATTTTATCTTTAAAAATATACGTATGTTTATTACCATGTTTATGAAAAGGAAGATTGGACTTTGTGAAAATGTCAGTTCTACACAAAGCAATCTATACATTCAATGCAAACCCAATCCAGATCTCATCAATATTCTTTAAATATATGGAAAAATGAATCACTAACTTTATATGGAATGGAAAGAGATCTCAGATAAGGAAAGCACAATTGAAGAAGAAGAACAAAGTAGGAGGTCTCAGACTTCTCGACCTCACAAAAACACTGCTCCACATGCAACTTTGGTGAGTAGCAACTGGGATCTTAAAAGCTTATAAGCAGTCATCTAGATGCAATGATGGGTCTCTCCTCATCCAGAGCAAAGAAGAATAAAGAAAACCAAAGATTAATGGAAACAATTAGTCCAAGCAACTGGTACATCATGCGATCCTCAGCCTATCCGACTACAAGACCAGAAGAACTAGATGGTGCCCAGCTACCACTGTCAACCACTTGGAGGGGGATATATGTAAGAGATCATGGATAGAGTGGAAGAACAATGTGGAATAAAACTCAAAATCATTTTTAAAAAAGGGAGACCAGATTTGCTGGTCTGATAAAGGCTGGCGGAACCCCTGAGACTATGGCCCATAACTGCCCTTCAGGTCTGGAACTGAACCCACTGCTGTGGCTTCCAGCCAAACAAAAGATAGGCATATGAGCTGAACATTTATATTAGGTAGATACACTCCTTAGAGAGACCAATCATGTGAGGATATAAGAGCTGTGTATACACAGGAGACAGCTCAGGGGACAGGAGGGCATGGGAAGGAAGGACACAGGGAAAAGGAAACTATGGGGAGGAAGTGAGAAAGGAGCTGTTGCATTGTGGGAAATTGCAGTCAAAGTCATGAGACAAAGTGTATGTAAGCTGCTGTACAGAAAGTGAATTTGCTCTGTAACCTTTCAGCCAAATTACAATAAAAATTAAGTATATATATATATGTGTGTGTGTGTGTGTGTGTTTAAAATCAGGAAAGTTGTGTTCAGAGCTGTAGCCTTCACTGTATTTATTCAATTTGTATACTGAGCAAATAATCCAAGAAACTGGACTATATGACAAAGAATGTAGCATGAGGATTAGAGGAAAATTCACTAATAAACTGTGATATGCAGATGACACAAACTTGTCTGCTGAAAGTGAAGAGGACTGAAAGCACTTACTGATGAAGATCAAAGACTGCAGCCTTTAGTGTGGATCACACCTCAATATAAAGAAAACAAAAATCCACACAACTACATCAATAAGGAACATCATAATACACAGAAAAAACATTGAAGTTGTCAAGGATTTCATTTTATTGGATCTACAATCAATGCCCACGGAAGCAATAAACATATTGCATTGGGCAAATAAGCAGCAGAAGGCCTCTTTAAAGTGTTAAAGAGCAAAAAGGTCACTTTGAGGAGTAAGGCAGCCCTGACCCAAGTGATGGTATTTTCAGTCATTTCATATGCATGTGAAAGCTGGACAATGAGTAAGGAAAACTGAAGAAGAATTGACACCTTTGAATCATGGTGTTGGCAAAGATATTAAATATAGCATGGACTGCCAGAAGAAAAAACAAATCTCTCTTGGAAAAAGTATAGCCAAAATGTTCCTTAAAAGTGAGAATGGGAAGACTTAGTCTCAGATACTTTGCTCATGTTATTAGAAGGGACCAGACCCTGGAGAAGGACATCATGCTTGGTAAAGTAGAGGGTCAGTGAAAAAGGGGAAATCCCTCAATGAAATTAATAGACGGTGGCTATAACAATGGGATCAAACATAGCAATGATCATGAGGATGACACAGGACTGGGCAGTGTTGTGTTCTTTTGTACATAGGGTTGCTATGAGTCGGAACCGATTCAACAGCACTTAACATCAAACATTTGTGTGTGTGCATTTTTAATTACAACTGTGCACTGGTTCTAACAAGACTTTACCAAGCTTGTTACAGTGAGAGGTTAGTACTACTTTTTCAATAAAGTTGATTGCTAAAACTGTACCATCTAATTCAAGGTTACTCAAATTCTGACCTCAGACCAGTCCACAAACTCTATTTACTAGTCCACAACTAGTAAACTAGAGATGTGTATAGAATTGAGTGTAGGTGTCCAGAAAGTTTTATAGCAACTGCCATAACATTTTTATTCCATTGAACAAAAAATTTAATCTTCAACAGATTGAGAAAAACAGACTTCACTCCAAAAAAAAAAAAAAAAAACACTCGTCCTTTACCACAGAAAGTCTGGGAAACACTGATGTTCCTTTTAATGTTCAAAGCAAAATCACTACAAAGATCATATCTGCAAAGACATTTAAGGTCTTCCCTGACTTTAGGAAAACCATTAAACCTATCTATGCTCATGATGTCTCATCAATAACACAGGAATCATAATGGCATCTACCTCATAAGATTGTCATAGAAATCAAAGAAAATAATTCCTGAGAGACAGAGCCTGATACTGGTTCCCTGAGCACATGGAAACCAAGAATAAATGTTTTCCCATCTCCTTTGCAGCAAGATGTGGCCAAGTGATTAAGGACTTGACAATATTATCTGAGCAAAAGTTCCCTTAAATGGAAAAGTAATGCTTTTGTGACTAGCAGAAAAGCACACAGGAGAGAGATATTTCTTGGATTGTGCCAATGAAGGGGACACTCAAAGGAAACAGAGCAACTGACTGTAAAGAGCCTGAGCATCTGAGAATTTTGCTGAGTAGAGCCACTGTATCCCTTCAGGCCTTTACAAAAAAGAAAATATAAACTTCTAGCCTATCTAGGCCCCTGGTATTTTGGGAATTAGCCATCCTCAGCCTAACCAATACTCCAAATGAGACAACATACAAAGCACCTAGACAATAGTTGGCATATCTAACCACCAGGCTAAACCCACTGCCATCGAGTTGACTACGATTTATAGCAACCTTACAGGACAGTGCAGAACTGCCTTTTCAAGGCTGCAAATCTTAATGGAAGAAGACTCTCTCATCTTTCTCCTGCAGAGAAGCTGATGGGTTAAACTTTTTGGCTAGCAGCTGAATGTTTTAACCACTCTGCCACCAGAACTCCCTTATTGGTATATAGAATTCATTGAATAAATATTAACTATTTTTACTATTTGACTTTCAAAAATTCTTACTTTTGAAGCACTATCTATGATCATTCATGAAGATTTTTCTCTTCTTTAATGATAAATGGTATGTGCCATACATTCATTTGCTAATAGTTTTGAGAATGGCTGAAGCAATTCTCCAGGGTTGCTTTTGTGGACTTTATAGAATCCCATATCTCTTGAATGATTATTATTTTCATTTTGAAATGACTTGTATTAAACTGCTCAGTGTGATCATGTCCTAACATCACAGTCATTTTAGTTATCTAGTGCTGCTATAAGGAGCTCTGGTGACATAGCAGATAAGGCATTTGGCTGCTAATCAGAAGGTCAGCGGATGAAACCCACCAGCCATGCCCCAGATGGAAGATGAAGCGATCTATTTCAGTAAAGATTTAAAGGCTAAGAAACACAGTGGGGCTCACTATCAGTCAGAACCAACTTTATGGAATGAGTTTGGTTTTTGGAGTGGTGCTATAACAGAAATACTACAAGTTAATGGCTTTAATGAATAGAAATTTGTTTTCTCACAGTTTAGGTGATTAGAAGTCAAAACTCAGGGTACTGCTTCTAAGGAAGGCTTCCTCTTCAGTTCTGGGAGAAATGTCTTTGTCTCTTTTCAGCTTCTGATCCTCCTTGGCAATCTTCATGTGCTGTGTATCTTCATTTGTGCTTCTTTCTCTGTGCCTAATATCCTCTTTTTATATCTTAAATGTGATTGGCTTAAAACACACCCTACACTGATACAGTCTCACTAACACAAAGTAAGTCCTGAGCACTGGTAGTGTAGTGCCTAAGGCACTTGACTGCTAACCAGAAGACTGGCTGTTCAAACCCACCAGCCACTCCTTGGAAGGAAGGTTGGGCAATCTACTTCTGTAGTGATACTGCCTCGGAAACCCAAGGAGGGGTCACTATGAGTCAGGTCCAACTCAATGGTACATAACAACAACAACAACATTCCTACATAGGTTTACATCTACAGGTAGAGTGGTTTGGAACTGATAACACATATTTTGGAAGGCACAACTCAATCCATAAGAGTGGGATACACTGATAAGTAAAGATGTTGACAGGGTAGGAGGTAATAAAACCAGACATCTGCCCGAGGGGATAAATGAGTAGGGATAAATTTTATAAGTAGGTTAGTTAATGGACAGCATATTACTACTCCTGCTCTTCTTTATTAACTGATATAATTCTATAATTAGAACAATTCTTTTCATCAACTATTCAGTTATCCTGAGGTACAGGTACTTTAAGAATGACAGTATAAATCTTGGATTCTATTCCCTCATTTACCAGTTCTCAAAAGGCTATTTAATTATAGCATCATAAAGCATGCTGAAAGTACAGATGCTTCTATCTTGGCTTCTATCTTCACTTAGGATCCTGATAACACAATACTTGTTATGACAAGAACTTTTAATGTGGTGGCAATTAAATGCCAGAGCACAAATGACAAGTACAAAACTGATAGGGACACATATCAGCCTTTGCAGGTCCTTCCTAGCAGAGAGATAAAGAAAAGAATAGAAACAGGCTCTCAGCTCAGACTCGGTAAAAATAAACGGCCACCACAATGACTCCTTTCTTTTTCCTAGGTCACTTTTCTCTACGTTGCAAGAGTCCAATTTACTCCTCTAAGCTCCTCCACAGTAGTAGCTCCTATCCATGAAAAAATACCTCAATCTATTTTAAAACATCTCTATGAGGTCTAGTATATGAGACATGGTAACAATCCACCAGTCATCATGTTCCTGTTACAATACAAGCAAGATTACGTCATTTCTCTGTTCAGATATCTTCAGTGGCTTTCCATCCACTCATAGAAGTTAAAATTCTTAGAATGGCATCACAGGCCTCCATACAATGAGCACTAACCAACTCCCTGTATCTCTCTGACCTTATACTTTTCTACTCATTCCTTGTTCCCTCTACTTTTCACATACTGGCCTATACCATCAATTCTGTTTGCTGTTGGTCTTTCCAAACTGGAACATGCACTCCTCTAGAGCCTGGACTTTCATGTGTTTGGTTATCTGCTATACCATGAACACCTAAGATAGCACCGGGCACATAGAAGATGTTCCATCAGTACTTATAGAGTGAATTAACGAGTGAATTGTTCTCACTGCTTACATAACTGGCAGGCAGTTCCACTATTTCAGCAGCCACATTCCATTTCTGAATTTAAATAATTAGGTATAAAACATGATGCCACATAATTGAGTTGTTGTTGTTGTTGTTGTTATGTGCCATCGAGTCAGCCCTGACTCATAGCGACCCCTCCTTGGGTTTCCGAGGCAGTATCACTACGGAAGTAGGATTGCCCAACCTTCCTTCCGAGGAGTGGCTGGTGGGTTTGAACCGTCAGCCTTCTGGTTAGCAGTCAAGTGCCTTAGCCACTATGCTACCAGAGCTCCCACATAATTGAGTAGTGGCCCAAATTCAAAAGCAGACTTAAAAGTTAAAAAAAAAAAAAACTTTGGAGATTGTGAGTATACAGAAGGGAAAATAAAAATATTAATTCAACCGTAATGCTGTGTGTCTGTCTTTGATTCCAGTTTTATATATCATTTTTCAGAGAGAGTTTTATTCAATCTGTTTCAGTACCTAGATCATGACAGGAAAATAAATTCATGAAACACAAACAACAAACACCTTTCTAAATAAAGAATATTTTAGGAAGATTAATTACTGTTAAAAACAAATTACAACAACTCCTCATGTCTCTGATACTCCCTTTTCTAGTAATTTTAAATATTGAAAATAATGCTATAGAGCTGTAGGTCCACAAAGAACGCCCCAGCTCTGAGCTTGGAGGAAAAAATTTTGGCAAGGAACATATATTTTTCTCCTTAAGGCTGTGTTCCTCAAAGTTATTTCTAATGGATCTTGAGATACTTGAACTATTAATAGATGACACTGAAGAAAGGGTTCTAGTGTCAAGTGGTAGTTTAAACAAGTTTCTTGGGGGAAAAAACATACATTTATTGTATATAGTAAAACCTGAGAAAACTGGAACCTGTATAAGGCAGAAATTTGTCAGAGAAAACTTAAATTTATTTTCTGCTAAAACGAGTGATAGAAAAGTGGTAAGCCAGCACTGTGTCAAAGGTGGAAAACTTGAAAAATTTGCAAGAATTGGAAAAACAAGGCACTCCTTAGCATTCTGGCTCTCACAGTCTCACTGATTTCACTATGCATACATAGATATTTATTTATGTGAACACACACACATATATAAAGCCAATGGTTAAGTACTTGACTACTAACTGAAAGTTGGTCATTCAAACTCATCCAGAGGCCCTCAGAAGAAAGTCCTGGCAATCTGCTTCTGAACAGTCATACCCTTGAAAACGTTATAGTTTTATTCTGCACACACGGGGTCACCATGAGTTAAAACTGACTTGAAAACAACTGGTGTGCATGTGTATTTATTTATACATATATATTTACACATGTTGTTGTTGTTGTTAGGTGCCATCAAATCATCTCCAAGTCACAGTGACCCTATACACAGCAGAACGAAAAACTGCCCAGTCCTGTGCCAGTCTCGTGACCCTTGCTATACCTGAGTCCATCATTTCAGCCACTGTGTTAATCCATCTCAATGATGGCCTTCCCCTTCTTTGTTGACCCTCCACTTTACCAAGTACGATATCCTTCTCCAGGGAATTGTTCCTTCTGACAACATGACCAAAGTAGGTGAGACGAAGTCTGGCCATTCTTGCTTTCAAGGAGCATTCCACCTGCACTTCTTTCAGGAAAGATTTTTTAGTCCTTTTAGCAGACCAGGGTAGTCTTAGTGTTCTCCAACACCACAACTCAAAAACATCAACTCTTCTTTGGTCTTCCTTATTCATTGCCCAGCTCTCACATGCATAAGAGGTGATTGAAAATACCATGGCTTGGTTAAGGCGCACCGTAGTTTTCAAGGAGACATCTTTGCTCTTCAGATCTTGAAAGAGGTCTTTTGCAGCAGATTTGCCAAATGCAATACGTCATCTGATGTGGCTGCTGCTTCCATTGCTGTGGATTGTAGAACCAAGTAATATGAAGTCCTTGACAACTTCAATTTTTTCTCCATTTATCATGAAGCTCTTTATTGGACCAGTTGTGAAGATTTTTGTTTTCTTTATATTGAGGTCTAATCCATGTTGGAGACTGTAGTCTTTAATCTTCATCAATAAGTGCTTCAAGTCATCCTCACTTTCAGCAAGCAAAATTGTGTCATCTGTGTATCACAGGTTGTTAATGAGTCTTCCCCCAATCCTGATGTCATGTTCTTCTTCATATAATCCAGCTTCTCGGATTATTTGCACAGCATACAACTTGAATAAGTATGGTGAAAGGATACAACCTTGACGCACTTCCTTCTTGATTTTCAACCAGGCAGTATCCCCTTGTTCTGTACAAACAACAGCCTCCTGATCTATATACAGGTTCCTTATGAGTACAATCAAGTGTTCTGGATTTCCCTTTCTTCTCAATGTTATCCATAATTTGTTATGATCCACACAATCAAATGCTTTTGCATAGTCCATGAAACACAAGTTAACATCTTTCTGGTATTCTTTGCTTTCAGCCAAGATCTATCTGACAACAGCAACAATATCCCTCATTCCAAGTCCTTTTATGAATCCAGCTTCCATTTCTGGAAGTTCTCTGCCAATATACTGCTGCAATCATTTTTTAATTATCTTCAGTAAGATTTCACATGTGTGTGATATCAATGGTACTATTCAATAATTTCCATATTCTGTAGGGTCCTTTCTTTGGAATGGTACAAATATGGGTCTCTTGCAGTCAGTTGGCCAGGTAATTGTCTTCCAAATCTTTTGGCATAGCTAAGTGGGTGCCTGCAGCGGAGCATCTGTTTGTTGAAACATCTCAATGGGTATTCCATCAATTCCTGGAGCATGATTCTTCACCAATTCCCTCAGTGCCGCTTCAATTTCTTCCTTCAATATATTGGTTCTTGACCATATGCCACCTCCTGAAATGGATGAACATCAACCAATTCTTTTTGCTACAGTGTCTCTGTGCATTCCTTCAATCTTCCTTTGACATTTCCTGCATCATTCAATATTTTGCCCATAGAATCTTTCAATATTGCAACTCACTTCTTCCAGCATGAGAAATGGTGAGTCTATTCTTCCCTTTTGGTTTTCTAAATCCAGGTCTTTTCACATTTCATTATAATAATTGGCTTTGTCTTCTCAAGCTGCTCTTTGAAATCTCTGTTCAGCTTTTATCTTGTCATTTCTTCCATGTGCTTTAGCTATTCTCTGCTCTAGGGTAAATTTCAGTGTCTCTTCTGACATCCATTTTGGTCTTTTCTTCCTGTCCTGTCTTTTTAATGACCTCCTGTTCTCTTTATGGATGATGTTCTTGATGTCATCCCACAGTTCCTCTGATTTTCGATCACTGGTGTTCAGTCCATCAAATATATTCTTTAAATGGTCTCTAAATTCAGGAGGGATATTATCAATGTCGTATTTTGGCTCTCCTGGACTTGTTTTAATTGTCTTCAACTTCAACTTCAACTTGCATATAAGCAGTTAGGAGCTCTGGTAGTGTAGCATCTAAGGCACTTAACTGCTAACCAGAAGGCTAGCAGTTCAAACCCACCAGCCACTGTTTGAAAGGAAGGTTGGGCAATCTACTTCCATAGTGATACCACCTCAGAAACCCAAGGAGGGGTCGCTATGAGTCAGATCCAACTCAACAGCACATAACAACAACAGCATCACGAGCAATTAATGGTCTGTTCCACAATCAGTTCCTGGCTTTGTTTTGGCTGAAGATATTGAACTGCTCCATCATCTCTTGCCACAGATGTAGTCAATCTGATTTCTGTGAATTCCATCTGGAGAAGTCCATGCTTATAGCCATCATTTATGTTGTTCAAAAAATGTATTTGCAATAAATAAATAATTGGTCTTACAAATTTCTATCATGCAATCTCCCACATTATTTCTATTACCAAGGCCGTATTTTCCAACTACCAGTAACTCTTCTTCATTTCCAACTTTTGTATTCCAGTCACTAATGATAATCAACACATCTTGATTGTATGTTTGGTCAATTTCAGCCTGCAGAAGTTGGTAAAAATTTTCAATTTCCTCATCTTTGGCTTTGGTGGTTGGTGTATAGATTTGAATAATAGTAGTAGTAACTGGTCTTTCTTATAGATGTATGGATATTATCCTATCACTGACAGGCATGTTCTTTAGGATCTTGAAATAGTCTTTGTGACAATGAATACCACATTATTCCTTTTCAATTTGTCATTCCCAGCATAGTAGATCATATGGTTGTCTGATTCAAAATGGCCAAAACCAGTCCATTTCAGCTCACTAATGCCTAGGATATTGATCTTTATGCATTCTATGTCATTTTTAACAACTTCCAATTTTCCTAGATTCATACTTTGTACATTCCATGTTCCAATTATTAATGGATGTTTGCATCTGTTTCTACTCATTTTGAGTTGAGTTGTGCCACATCAGCCAATGGAGGTCCCCGAAAGTTTTACTCTATCCATATCATTAAGGTCATCTCCACTCCGAGGAGTCAGCTCTTCCCCAGGCAAATTTTCAGTGCCTTGCAATCTGATGGGCTCATCTTCTGGCACTATAGTGGACAATGTTTCAGGGCTATTCCTAAAGCCTTCCAGTAATATATGAGACAGTGTTTCACAGCTATTCATAAGATTTTCACTGGCTAAATTTTTGGGAAGTGGATGGCCTCTTCCTTCTTCCTAGTCTGTCTTAGCCCAGAAGCTCTGCTGAAACCTGTGCACCATGGGTAACCCTGCTGGCATTTTGCAACACTGGTGGCATAGCCTACAGCCTCATAGAAACACGTAAGCGACCACAGGATGACAAACTGACAGACCATTTATAAATCACTCTACTACCAGACTTCCTTTCGAAGCAGGGGTATTTATACCTGAACTCACAATGTATGTATTTATACATAAATACACATATATATTTATACACATACACACACACACACTCACACACACATCTCCAGAAAACTTATTGAATACACACACACACACACAAAGTATTTTATATTTATAGCTATAGAATCTGAATTTGCCAAAAGGGTACAAGTATAGCACTTCCCAAACTACTTTTGACCACGAGCATCATCACCTGCAACACTACCATGATCATCATCATTATCACTTTTTTCCAGTGCTTCTTTGGCAAAGTATACAGGGAACTCAGATTTCACTAACTTAGAATGGTATTTGAACTTCAAGACTGATTCAACAAATTTTAATTTGCCCCCCCCCCACCTCCCCAGCAACTTTCCATCCTTAGAGTACAACAATTGTTTAGACATAAAGAGGAAGTAAAAAAATGTGTAAAGAAACGTAATAGCTAATGACCAGAAGAAGACAGAAATACAGGCAACAGGGACAGCAAAGTTACCGTGCTGACCTTCTGCAAGGGTCAAAGTAAATCCAAAATACTTCAATGGCACCTTTGAACATTACAGCAGCAAAACAAAGCACAAATTTTTTATACCAGAGGTTAAAAACTGCATTATATTCAGATTATGCAAAGTAAGAAAGTATGTGTCAAGCATTTCAGAATTATTTCAATCAAAATTACTACTTTTTGTAAAGTACATTTTTTTTTCTTTTTGGTTAAAGAAGATACAATTTAACAATAAGTAAGTGCACTGGGGAAGCTGATTTCTTTAGTATTTAATAAAGGAAGGGCTTCTATAATAATGTAGAAAATTATACTCAAAATTGTTTTGAATGCTTTGATTCCTTATAAAATAGTCTCAAAGGAGACACATGTGTCATAGCAAACACTTAGTAAAAGAAGGATGAAAGAAAACTTAATCTTGAAAGTAAGATATCACTCCATCTCTATGGGTACGCCTTTGGAAAACATTGCATTTAATATTCTATGCACCCTCAGAGATCTAGCATGAACAGCCTCCCACCACAGAATGAAATAGATAGTCTGATTTTCATCTCACCCATAATGACACAAAAAGTGAATGTGACATAACCTTTTTCATTTAGATGCCACTGACATTTTCTTAAATGATTTTACCTCAGATGTTCTCTTTTCTTGCCATCTATTTTTCCATAAATTATTATTAATTCCATTACTGAATGAAAGATAAAATTAAAAACAAATAGGAGAAGACTAAAGAGCTGAGATAACTCACATTCACCTGCTTTAAACAAAGGAGAAAGTTGAGTGCTAGTTACATTTAATGGCTGATTAGACTGCTCTGATTCCCTTTCAGATTAAATCAATTGCTCCCTCACCTTCAGTAGAAAAATCTTTAATTCCTCACAGAATCTTAAAAAATAAAATAATCACCACTGGGTGGGAATTAAATAAAAATGGAATATCTGTAATTTTTAATAAGAGAAAGATTACCATGTAATTAGTCAGAGGTTTAATTTCATTTAAATTAAAATCTTTGACTTCTTATGAAGACAGAATTGTGAGTTCAGGTATAAATACCTACTCATTCTGCTTCAAAATAAGAAGTCTGGTGGTGCAGTGATTTAAGCACTGGGCTGCTAACCAAAAGGTCAATGAGAGATGAAGCAATCTGCTTCTTTAAAGATTTATAGCCTTAGGAACCCTATAGAGCAGTTATACTCTGTCCTCTCAGGTCACTATGAATCTGAATAGACTCAATGGCAGTGGGTTTTTCAATATTTCTGCTTCAAAACCTATAGAAATGGGAGAAACACACATACATTTATAAGTTTATGTTACACAAGCAGTCCCCAAATTATATATTTAAGTTATTATGAACCACGCCTATGACCTTCTGTTTTTCTTTTTTGTACACCCATATTATTAGTAATAGGAGCTCTGGTAGCATAGTGCCTAAGGCACTTGACTGCTCACCAGAAGGCTGGTGGTTCAAACTCACCAGCCACTCCTCGGAAGGAAGGTTGGGCAATTCTACTTCCGTAGTGATTCTGCCTCGGAAACCTAAGGAGGGGTCTCTATGAGTCGGGGCCAACTCGACGGCAAACAACAACATTATTAGTAATATGTTGTAGTGCGTTATTTGCTGATGCTTTCATTCTCAGATGTTCACTAGGCAGATGTTCAATTTTATCAATTTTATGATTTACGGTTAAAATCAGTGCAAAATTTATAATGGTACTGATAATACAAGGCAATCATAATGAAATTTTAAAAAAACAGTTACTCAACTTATGTCAGAACTGATTTATGATTGAGCAGTCAAAACAGAAATGAGCTCTGATAGCACAGTGCCTAAGGCATCTGACTACTAACCAGAATGTTGGTGGTCCATGGAAGCAAGACTGGACAATCCACTTCCATAAAGATTTACCGTGTGAGAAACCCAGTAGGGGTCACTGTGAGTCGGAATTGACTTGATAGTAGTGGGTTTAGTCAAAACAGAACCCCATCGTAAGGTGGAGACTATCCATATCTCTTTTAGATAACATTTGGAACATAAATGTAAAACCTACTAAGCTCCTGAAATAACAAGGTATTTCAAGGTGGGGGCAGGAGTAGCAGGAATCTACAATGTTCCATCTGTTTCAGGGGCCTGGGACCAGATACAGGCTATAATACTACAGGTTGGTTTAGTTTTCTTGACTTATGAAAGGAAACCAAAAAAATGGTGACCATTGCCCTGAGTTGAAGACTATATTAAATTACTGGTTAGAGAAGTAAGTGGGAGCTAATACTGCTTGCTTTTTATCCTCTCCCTGAATTTAGTCATTCTCTGACTCAATGACAGAATTTGCAATGACTAGAGATCCAAGTTATCAGCCTAGAACAGAAAGCTGGATACAGGCAATGACAAAACTGGTAGCAAGATACATCAGCTCAAAAAATAGGCTCCTGTTTAAAATGAGTCATCTAACAAAAGTTTCATAGCATATGAAGAAACCAAATGCCACAAAAGACAGCTGATAATTGAGAGGATTCATTTTGGGGGTTAGGGGAAAAAAAAACCTATCTCAAAATTATTTTAAAATAAGTTTTAAAACTCATATAAATACAGAGAGAAATAATATATATAATCCAAGTTCAGGAATTTATTTTAAAAAATTGTTATAAAATTAGAACAGAGGCTATGATAAAGAACCAATTCTAAATTCTAGAAATAAGAGTGTTATCACCACTAAAATAAAAACTGAAAAATGGAATTAATCCTAGGCTTGACAAAATTTAAGAAATCATTAATTAACTGAAAGATCGTATCAGAAAAATAAAGTAAAAAAGCTATGAAAGAGAATTTTAGGAGACGTGGAATAAATTGAAGGGCTCCCCATTTTCATCAGGATAAGACAAATTATATTGCAGTTACAAGTATACCCCAAATCTTAGTAGCTTAATAAAAAATTTATTTATTACTCATTAAAGGCTCAATAAATACTGAAGCAGATAAAAAGAGACCAGAGAGCTACATGGGGGTTTTTCAATGTCTCAGCTTGGAAATAACAAATATCACTTAGGCTCATATTTTCTTGGCCATAAGTTGTTGTATGGCTCTAACTGTAAGTAGTTAAGAGGTTTAGTCATCTATATCCACCTAAAGGAATGAATATTAGGATGTTGGTTAGCACCAGTAATATCACCCTGCTCCCATACTCTGCTGGTATGAGTTCCAGAAGTAGAGAGTCAAGATAATGGTGAAGAACCAATATTCAACAGAAAATAATCTTAGAGATGTCTGACAATTTTACAGAATTGAAGAAAAATATGTTCTTAGACATACATACTAAAAAAGGGCAGGGAATTTTAAAATACATATCCATTTAAACCAAAGCAAATGAAGCATAAAGAAAAAACTTTAAAAGTCTCTTATTTATAAATTAAGTGACCATTTGACTAACATTATATATTTCATCAGCAACAACTGTGGTCAGAACATTTCAAAATTCTGAAAGGAAATAATTATCAATCTAAAATTATATACCCAGCTAAAATAACTTTTAACAGTGATGGTAAAATTAAGAATTTTACCATCAGACAATGACTAGAGGAGTTCACAACTAACTTCTTGCAAACATTACTTCTTGCAAGCACACTTTGGAAAGAAGAGAAGAGGTATAGAAGAAGGAATGAAACATGTAAGATAGTAACAAAATTAATTATAAAGTATTTTGGTAATTCTAGTGAAACCCTGAATGTAAAAAATTAACTTTGAGGGGTTTAAAATCATAAATGGAACTAAAATTCTAGATATCAGAAACATGGGAGAAGGTTGGGGCTATAGCAGTGGGAAGAGTTCCTTGCATTGTTCTGGAGGGCAAAACAGGTATTAAATAAATTTTGATTTTAATAGAAAAAATATAAAATTAAGTATGTGTGATAGTTGGAGCTGTGTGTCAACTTGGCTGGACCACAATTCCTGTCTGCTTTAAGTAATTGTGATGTGGGTTATTCCCATGATGGGAATGGATGTATATGTTTTGCGCAGCCAAACCATTGGAAGGGAGTTTCCCAAGGGGTGTGGCCTGTTTCCAATATATTTATAGACATCCTGGAAAAATGAAATATTCTTCTTTGGATTGGGATCCTGTTATGCTGCCTACAACTGCCCATGAGCAAACAATCCACCATTCGGCCTGGAGATATTGGATTCATCATTTGTTGGAGTCAACAGCCAGTATACTGCCTGCCAACCTTGAGGTCATCAGCCCCTGCAGCTGCGTGAGTAGAGAAAAGCCTCCAGCTTGACATTTGATCCAAGAACTTGGGACTTGCCAGCTTCTATAAATGTGTGAGCCATTTTCCTAAGATAAATTTCTCTTTCTCTCTCTATATATAAAAGCTTTACTGGTTTTGCTTCTCTAGAGAACCCAGCCTAACACAGTATGTATACTGAATTAAAGGCTTTTATAAATTAAAAAAAAAAAACACCTCACTGCCATCAAGTCAGAACTGACTTATAGCGACCCCTCTTTGGGTTTCCAAGACAGTATCACTACAGAAGTAGGTTGCCCCATCTTCCTTTCAAGGAGTGGCTGGTAGTTTTAATCGCCAGCCTTCTGGTAAGCAGTCAAATGCCTTAGGCACTATGCCACTAGAGCTCCTTATACAGTAATATTCCTTTAAATCTTATTTTTTATTTTTATTCTCTACAACAATAAAAACAAAAGCAAATGTGGTCATTTGAATAGTTCCCTTTTTGTTTAATAAACACTATGTGTCTAAGGATTAATTTAACTAATTGAAAAAGGTATTCATTTGCAGATGATGAAAAATGAAAACTAAGACTACTCTAAATTATAATATTTGCAAAATTTTATCACAAAATGGTCTACATAGTAATGATAATGGACAGATACAAAGTGTACTCTGAGTTCAAAGGAAGGAGATCAAGCTTTCTGTCATGGAAGTCAAGAAATGTAGATATATCTGATTCAGACTAGAAGGCAATGAAAATGTATGGCAGGAAATTGGGTGAGGGGAAAGGAAATGGGAGTCATTTCAGAGGAAGAAAGGCATTAGTCAAGAACTGGCAAACTGACTTGGGTAGATTAAGCAGTCTACCTTGGCTGCAGGCAATAATATAAAAAGAATCCAAGTTTCTCAAAATAGTGAGAAAATAGAGTTAAAATGAAGATTCTTTAATGATAACCTTCATGATTCCTCTGTAACAGTAATCAAACAGAAAGTTACATGAAATCAGGAGAACCTGGGGCCTCATTGGAAAACAGTCACAATTGAAATACTCATCAATGTCTCCCTTTCCAAATTCTACTACCTCACCCTAGTTCAAGCCCATATTGCACTACTGTAATAACTCACTACTTGGTCTCTTTTCTTCCATCTCTTCACTTTTCATATACAACCATAGTTTTAGTGTTTTCTAACATAGAGGAGAGTCATTGCTTCCTACAGCCTATACAAAAGGACCTCCACAATGTGATTGTAAAGGAATTTTATAGCCAGCCAAACTACAATGGCCCTGACTCCTATTCTCCAACTACACTGCATACCTGATCAGAGACCAAAAGAGCCATGCTCTTTATTTTCTTTGGATCTTTGGCTTAAGCAGTAACCAACAGTATCCTTTCTCTTATTTTTCTGCTTTTAAATCTGATTTCCCCCCAAACAATCTATATATCCATGAACAGATGAATAGATAAACAAAATTTGGTAATATATACAATGGAATACTAGTCACCTAGGAGTTCTGGTAGCATAGTGGCTAAAGCACTTGACTGCTAATCAGAAGGCTGGCGGTTTAAACCCACAAGCCACGCCTCGGAAGGAAGGTTGGGCAATCCTACTTCCGTAGTGATACTGCCTCGGAAACCCACGGAGGGGTCGCTATGAGTCGGGGCCGACTCGACGGCACATAACAACAACAACAACAAGTCACCTATAAAAATAAATGAAGTTCTGATATATGCTACAACATGGATGAACCTTGAAAACGTTACACTGAGGGAAATCAGTCAGTCACAAAAGAACAAATATTACATGATGTCACTTATATGAATTAACAAGAATAGGCAAAAGTATAGAAACCAAAGTTTCTTAGTGAGTACCAACTGTGGGAGGAAAGAAGAAAGGAGCAGTCATTGTTTAGGAAGCAGTGAGTTTCTGTGTATGGTGATGGGAAATTTGGCAACAATTATGGGGACAACATGATTAATGTAATTCTTATCATTAATTTGTATACATGAAAAATGTTGAATTGGCTAATGTCATATATGTGTGTGTGTGTGTGTGTATGTATATATGTGTGTGTATAGGTATGTCTATATATATGTATATATTTTATATTTTTAAATATATTTATGCATATAAATACATTTAAAGAAATACTCAAGTTATAAGCCATACACACACAAAAAAAAATCTTACATGCTTCTTAAGATCTAACTCATACAATTCCTTCATAAAGCCTTCCCAGTTGTCTTAGTTATCTAATGCTGTTTTAACAGAAATACCATAGATGGGTGGCTTAAACAAACAGAAATTTATTTTCTCCCAATCCAGGAAGCAAGAATTCTCAATCTCTCTGTCAGCTCTCAAGGAAGGTCCTTGTCTCTTTGAGCTTCTGCTCTAGGGTGATCTTCATGAGGCTTGGCATCTCTATTGCCCCACTCTGCTTACCTGTTTCATCTCTCTTATATCTCAAAGGAGATTGATTCAAGACACACACTATACTAATCCTGACTTATTAACATACAAATACATTAACAACAAAGACAGACCATTCCCAAATATAACGACAGGCAGAGAGGTTAAGATTTATAACATATATTTGGAGGGTGCAGGGGCATACAACTGAATCTATAATAACAATTCATCCAGTCATTTAAATGACCTTCCCCCTGCTTTCAAACAATCTGTTGCTTTCTAGCTAAATGCGTTCATGCTCATTAGCCTCTTTGAACTTCAGATTCCTAATCTATATGATGGACCTAACAATAATAATGCTCTTACTGAATTCATAAGTGTAAAAGGAGATGTGATAGCACTTCAAAAACTATAAAATATCAGTATCGCAGGACAGTTAATATTTGTGCCCTGCAAGGCATAGGCAGGGTTATGCCTCATATGCCTTTTTCCCCAGCCCTTTCCTTGGCATGAGCACTATGCATGGCTCATGAGAGGAAATCAATTTTCTAACTAGAAATAAAATGTGCTCCCTTATTTTACCAAGTTTCTCAAAATCTAATTATCCCCTCTCATCCCAATAAATGAAAAAATATTGTTCTTAAATTCAAGAAATTTTATCTTATTGTCTCTCTCTTTTCTCCCCTCTAAACTATAGGCAGTACTTGGGTTTCAAACAAGATCCATTCCTAAGTATGTCTTTAAGTCAAATTTGTAGGTTAAGTCAGAAAAAATACATATGGTTTTTATTTAGCCTTATTTTTTAGTTCAAGAAAAGGCTTGAAGGCTTTTGGTGATTTAAAAGCTGCATATGCAGTAAGTGAAGACAATTATGAAGAAGAAGTTGTTGTGAGTAGGAATTGGGGTTGGTTAAATGGTCCAACCAAAAACAAACAAACAAACAACACACTGCCATCAAGTATTCCAACTCCTAGCAGCCCTACAGGACATAGTAGAACTGACCCCACAAGGTTTCCAAGGTTGTAAATCTTTGCAAAAGCAAATTCTCAAAAACGGCAGATGCTGGCAAGGATGTGGAGAGATTGGGATTCTCATCCACTGCTGGTGGGACTTTAAAATGATAAAACCACTGTGGAAAATAGTTTGGTGATTCCTTAAAAAGCTGGAACTAGACATTCCATTTGACCCAGCAATCCCATTACTTGGTATATATCTTAAAGTGAGAGCCAGGACAAGAACGGATATATGCAAATCCATGTTCATCGTAGCACTATTTACAACAGCAAAAAGATGGAAACAACCTACATGCACATCAACAGAAGAATGGATAACCAAACTGTGGTACATACACACAATGGAATACTATGCAACCCTAAAGAATAATGCAGAATCTGCAAAACACCACATTGCTGCATCCAGCAAATGCATGCAGGTCACAAAATGAAGCGACATGAAAGGATTAGTGGTTTTTTAAAAGGAACAGGAGCCAGGTGGATGCCCTGCATATTCTGTGAGAGTGACCTCTATGCATCTGCTCTGCTTTATTTATACATAAGCATACGATTACATCATTATTCTTGATATTTCTTTAAAACAATCAAGTATTCAAATATTCTTCTACAGTGAAATCACATATTTCCTTATAACAATCAGTTATTAATTAAAAGTTAAAGTTTTATTCTTTCCTGTACCCAAAGGCATTTTCCCATGTTCCAAATGTATTGAATAATTAATTAGGTTAATATCTCTTGCAGGATTAGCAAATAATCACTAAGATACATCATTCTAAAACATAATATGATTGTTAAGGTACATGATTCTAAAGAATGGTT
>NW_006921755.1:5670756-5713457 GCF_000298275.1 Orycteropus afer afer
TCTATTCTTTAGATGATCTCTAAATTCAGGAGGGATATATTCAAGATCATACTTTGGCTCTCTTGGACTTGTTTTCATTGTCTTTAACTTCAAATTGAATTTGCCTATGAGCAGTTGCTGGTCTGTTCCACAATCAGCTCCTGGCCTGGTTTTGGGTGAAGATATTGAGCTTTTCCACCACCTCTTGCCAGAGATGTAGTCAATCTGATTCCTGTGTGTTCCATTATGTTGAGTGAAATGTCAATCACAGATGGACAAATATAGTATTAGTCCATTATTGTAAAAAGTCAAGGAAAGGTTTATATATGGAAGGGAACATTCTTTGTTGTTTACCACGGGTGGGAGGGGAGGAGAGGGAATACTGAAAAAAAAAAAAAATGTATTGACCCATGTCACTTTAGTTTTGTGCATTTCACTGTACATAAATTATATTTCAATAAAATGCATAAAAAAAAGAAGCAGCAAACTGTCTCATCTTTCTCCAGCCGAGCAGCTGGTAGGCTTGAACCACCAATCTTTTGGCTAGCAGCCATATGCTTTAACTACTGCACCAACAGAACTCCTTAAACACTTTCAAAGTGAGGGCAAATTCACATAATATTAAAGGGTAAGTATAAGTTGTCCATAAATCAGATGTCTGTAACCTGGGGACTGCCTGTATAAATTTTAGAAGCACACACACGCACACACACACACATTGACATAAAATCTAGGAGAGAACTTCTTAAAATAATAAAAACTAAATATGAAGCTGCCAATCAAAACATCACCAAATTTACCTGTATGAGTTTTCTGTGAATTACTCTTAGCCTTTAGGTTTTCTGACCTTTAGGGTTAAACCAATATTATTGCTTTTTATTTCATTCCATCTTGAAATCTATAAATTTCGAGTACAGATTGAGAGCAGAATATGTTTGTAATAACAACCATTGACTATCACAGGAATGGAAAGTTAAATCCAGAAAGAAAATTGCCTGTCGCCAAAATGAAAATTAAATCCAGAGTCTGTGAATTGGCAACCTGCCTCATTGTGAAATTGGGGTGGTAAGAGGAAGTGTGGGGCATAATGGGAAAATGCCTCCTCCTTACAGGTTAAACAGACAAGCATTCAAATTCACATGTGACTACCGAATTGCTATGTAATCTCCAGCAAGTGGCTTAATTTCTCCAAGCCCAATTTCGCCTAATCAAATTGAAGATAACAGGCACTTTGAAAGCTGGTAATTCAAACACATAGACCCAAGTCTAACAGAAGATGCGCCCATTATAATTGATATTTTTGAATGTGTGGACAAATGATTAAGGAGCTTTGGTGACGTAGTGGGTAAGACATCTGGCTGCTAACCAGAAGGTCTGTGTTTCAAACCCATCGATATTCCATGGGAGGAAGGTGAGGTAATCTACTTCTGTAAAGATTTACAGCCTTAGAAATCCAATAGGGATTATTAGTTAGAATCAACTCAATGGCAGTGGGTTTGTCTTTCAGTTAAACAAATAATTATATTGACTTACGGTTTTTCAAATAAAAAAAAAATTATTATTTTACTTTAGAGTTTTTTTTTTTTTTTTACTTTTTCAATTGAAGAATAATAGTCAGACAGTACACAAACTATAAATATACAGATTGACAAATTTTCACAATATGAACACATCCTGTAACCAGTAACCAGCTCAAGAACAAGAACATTACTAGCTTCTACTTTTCCTCCCTGTAGCCACTGCTCCTAGATTAATCAACACCATAATTTCTTAGACTATACACTAATTTTGCCTCCTTTTGAACTTATATAAATGAAATCATAACTGTATGTACTTTCTTGTACCTAGCTTCTTTAATTCATCATAGTTTCTCATTCATATTGTTGTATGTAAATGGATAGGTTTTAATGTGATACTTTAATTACGTATTCATGCAGTGTAGTAAATTACATAGTATGACTTTTCTAGCCATAAGTCTTTGTAAACTCCGTGGTGGAATTTGCCATGAGCAACTGAGTAGCTCCTGATTGTTAAAGTTATCCACCTGGGGTATTTCTGTTGCGAATGACAGAAAGGAATCTTCTAGGAAGTTCTCTCTCTCTCAGATGTACAGAATTCCAATGTTGGGATTGGTTAGTTTGATCACTCTGCCAGGCTCAAAAGAAGCCCTCCTAGAGGCAGAAGGAATCTCTCACTGCCAGCTGGGAGATATGAGAGACACGCAATGCTGGGAGAGAGACTGAGAGATACACCCTAAGAGAGAGACTGAGAAAGATGCACTGCTGGGAGAGAGACATCAAGAGACACGCACTGCTGGGAGAGAGATTGAGAGAGACTGTCAGCTGAGAGACAGCAGGCTGAGAGAGACTGAGTGTGTTCCTGAACTTGAATTGTAGCCTGTTGCTTCCCTAATAAAGCCTATAATCTGATTTCTGTGTGGCCACTGCAGTGAATTATCAATCCCAGCAGTGAGGGGGTGGGTGCTATGGGAAGAACGGTTGGTGTCAGGGTTGGTGAAGGGAGGCAGCATGTCTGGCCTCGCAGGAATAGGCCTTGGGCTACTGATGGTGATTCTGTCTTCCTCTTGCAGGTTTAGAGGAGGTCAGAAGATGGGGTCTCCCTCCCTCTTTGGCAACTCATAAATCTAAAATGTTTTAAGCCATAGTCCTCTGAAAATACAGTTAAAGCTCCTTATTTCTTCCCTCACTTACTTTGTTAATAAGCAATAGTATAGTCCAATCGAGGGTTAGGTATATACTAGCATTCTTTGGCTTTCACATAAAGTACATTTTTAAAGTCATCTGTGGTACCATCTCTTGCTGCTTCTAATATTAAATACCCAGTACTCTGGGACCCATCTAAGGGAAGACGGAAGCTCATGAAACAGGAGAACACCACAAGGAAATCTATATGAACAGTAATTACTGCTCAAGTACATCGGAACTGTCACAAACAATAAGACCTATGGGGTTTTTTCTGCCAGGCATAACAAGTACCTCCAATGTCACCGGTTTCCAAATTTGACTCTGACATGGGACAGAGGAGACTGGTGACAGATGGGCAAATTTTAGCATGCAGCTTGAACGGTCTTTGGGATGGAAGTCTTGTTATCTCTAACTTGCTGCCAAGTCCTGCATGTTGCTTTATAACAGACACCACTGGGAAACTCTGTAACCTCAGCCAAAAACATAGACTTGAAAGAACCAGATTTCCTTACTGTTGGTATTTGTAACATCTCACCCACACTGGGCTCCGTTGCAATAATGAAATAGTCTCCAGTATGAAACTGAATGTGAAAAAGTATTTTGACATTCCACACTGAATTGCTTTAGACATAAGACAGTGGCTTATTAGACTATGGAATTTTCCATTTCTAAATCAATTATTTTTAATTCTACTAAGGTATTTCGAATTCTTTGGTCTTCAGGCTAAATCTTACTCTAAAAACTTTTTATCAGAATCAGCTTCAAAGAACAGTATGGACACTTAAGGTTGAATATCTAAAATAAGCTCTCCATTTTTTAAAATAAATGCATTTTGAACAGTCAAGCAAATATCACTTATGATACCAGGTTACTATCTATTTAGTCACATGCAATTAATCATTAATAACGCATGACTGAATTGACTATCCTACTACAACCCTGGGGCCCTCCGTATCAGTTAAGGGCACGTGAATGTGCTGCAAAAATATTTGTTAATTGATAATACAAATATAGACATTTTCAAGATGAACATTTTTGGATTGTATAATCTATTTCTCCTACCAATTTGCCTATTTAATTGAGACCTGATTACATGACTAGAATTTTTTCCTAAATTCTGCTTAAGAAATTGTTTTCTGAAAACATAAAGCAAAATAAGAACAGTGACCATTAAGGGACCAATGAAATGCTTTAGCTTGAATTTGTGTTAATAATGCCCAAGATAGTTCTAGAATAAACTCTCATTTTATAATAAAGCCTTTTACTGATCTAATAACCTATTTTCCACTACTCGAGAGAACAATTAATCTACTTCAGACAAGCCAATCTACTCACTGGCCCCTCCTTCGATCATACTCTTTCCTAACCTTCAAATATCCTCTTTCGTCCTCTACTATTATCCAAATTCTACCTATCTATACATTTAGAAATATGTTCAAATAAGAAAAATATGCCAACAAGAAAAAACTTGATCAAAATGCTTTGAACAAATAACCAAAAGGTTCTGAGTAGGTGAGATGAACTCATTGGTTCAACTACTAAATGAAGCTATCAGGGATTCAAGTACTTTCTATATTTATGCCCTGCCTTCCTAGCCATCTAACTACAGCCACTGAACTCTAAATTAAAGTCAATCATGCATAGCTTTTCTCTTAACCTAGTGAGGATGTGATGCCTCGAGATGCAGTAGCCACTTTACAATCATGATTCAAAAGTGCCTTAAGCAACTAAGAATTTATTTGTCTCATAATTAGAAGTACAAGGTTGCATTCATTACCTCAGCATCTCAATGCACTAACAAACACAAAGATGGATGCTAAGATGTTAAGGATGATGGCTAAGTCAAGTATGTGTGTGTCCTTTTATCAAAAAAATAAAAGCTTCCCAAGAGCTACCACAGCTTACTTCCCCTGAGGTCTCACTGGTCACAAGGGGGTCACATGGCCAAGAATGTAGGGAATAGGAATGTCATAAAAGGCATACATTGTCTTGGGCTAAACAACAAAGAAAAGGTACGGGTAATGTGTAAGCAGCTAATATGTCAGTTACATAATCCTTCCAAATATTTTTGGACAACAAAACTAATGATGAATTATATAACTTAATAATCCCTTTAAAACCACCCTTCCCACAATAACAATACTCAGTCAAAGCTTATATAAACCTAACTAAACCATAACATAGTAATATAAGCCCTATCTGAACAGGAGTGTTTTGTGCTTATTTCATTATACACCAGACTAGCATCTTATGAATATTTTACATACATCATACAACTACTATATGATTAGCTCACTGTATGCCATAGCATACCAATTTTTGTAGACAGTTCACATTTCAAATGATCCTAGAATTACATCCATAGTCCCAGGTTCTCTCTGGATCTCTAGGGTCAACTCAGATGGAAAATGAATCTTACAAATATCTCTTGAGTCTGCTTCATTTCTAACCCCACACCCTGAAGGCAGTTCAAAAGGTCCCTGAAGTTAACTCAGAGTTCAATGGCAAAGAGCCAGTGAAAGCTGTTGTGTGATGCTGGTAGCTCCCAGCATCCTCTGGAAGGGGCTGGATTGACATGAATCCACTACCTGCTAGAATAATCTAATTATACCTAAAGGTTTTCACTGAAAAAGCTCTATTCCAGGTTCCCGTCATTTTCCCTGTGGGTGAAGTCAGCTATCCAGTGCCTTTCAAACACTCTCTGCATGTGGCTTTGTAACACATGAAGAAGTTCCTGAAATGTCAATCCTAGGGGACAAGTGTTGTGTCACTGAAGCAATACATCATAACCTCTGCACTTGGATCTTTCACACAAAAGCCAAAGGTTACAGAGGCCAGTATGGAATTATTCTTGCTACCCAAGAGCTGATATTTCCAAAGAGAAGTGTAGGTATGCTAGGAGAGTTGTAGGGATGAAATTTGCACTATAGTAGCTCCTGCAAAACCTGTCCTATGAATAAAAAGCCTTCAGTTTCTAAAGCCTTGAAATCTGTTAACATTTAGAGCATATGGATATTCATTTAAATAAGAAAAAAAAAAATTAAAGTACAACATTTCTTTTAACCCACAATTTTACAGCTGGAAGAAATCTTTTCCACTCTTAGATGGCATAATGTGACAATCCAAGCAACCAAGCTAAAGGTCTATAAATTCACCACTTTTCTTCTACTACCAAATTCCAAGATTTATTAAACATCTCCTCTCACACTACTCTGGTTTTACGAACAAACTAGGTTTAACCTTTAAAATGGTAGAAGCATCTGGATTACTTCAACTGATTTTCCTACGGCAGTTTCTTTAGTTTCCTGCTGTATTTTTACTTTCTCTCTGACTCTACATACACAGTATGTGGTATAAAAGTCTACAGAATGAGTGAATTTCTAATTTTTAATACTTTAAGATATGTTAATTAAAATTATCTGACCCATAATTCCCGGTACACTGTCATACTGGATTTCAAAATGTTCCCTCATACTCAGCTGCTTAACAGACTTCACTAGTCTTGATTTCAGTTCTTATTTCTCAATTTTTATCCTTCTCAAAAATGCTCTTTCATACCCCTGCAGCTGTTCTAAGTGCATAATACCAACCTGGCCCTAACACAAATCATTAAGATCAAAGATATATAAAGGGAAGCATGACTTTGGGACTAGTGTAATAACTTTCAGTGATGCACTTTCAGTGAATTTTATCCAAAGATCTCAAAAAGTATCTTCTTAATGGGGTTCCATATTCACAACTGGAATGTAGAAGAGCCCCAAGGCACTGTTGGAAGGTTCACCTCAAAGTCTGCAAGGCCATAATTAAATCTAAATACATGGCATAACATTATAACTCTGGGGGAGAAGCACTTCCTTATGTAACAGAATCACATTTGCTGGGTTTTCTGGTTATCTAGTGCCACTCTTGACAGGAAACATACCACAAATGGGATGGCCTTAACAAATAGGAGTTTATTCTTACAATTTGGAGGCTTTAAGTCCAAGTTCATAGTGCCAACCTCTAGGGGCTGAGTGAAACCCCCTCAACCTTGGGGTCCAGCTCTGCATCCTGCTCCTGAGCTAGAGGTGTTTCTACACTCAGACAGCTGCTGGCTGCTAAGGCTGAGAAGCCCAAGGTTGACAAGTAAAAAGGCATAGTCCCAATGTTACCAAACCCCATGGCAGGCCATTAATTTAAGTCCATTGTAAGTCCCAAGGTCAGCAGAGCATGGCAGGCTGCTGAACAATGACACGGCTACATGCAGTGTTCAAGTGTGCCATAAGCTAGAGAACATTCCCAAAGCTGCTGCTTAACCAGGAAGCAGACCACATCCCTAATGCAGGAACTCAGCTGCTTGTGGTAGATCCCACCATGGAATTAATCGCCAGACTCATCATGGGGAATAACTACCACCAGCTGCCCAGCCACTCAACCAGTTGACATACAAACATAACCACCACAGTGGGTCTACTAAAAATTATTCTGCAATTCCAAGTTACCTATTTTCTTCTAATCACAGATTAGGAAAACTAACCACTCCACTAAGCAACTATGTATGGAAATGTCAAAAACATGATTTAATCACATGCTTTGTGAAGTCACTATAATGTAATATGTTGTGTTATAATTTTTATAATGTGTTTGTGCCATTATCAAAACAGAAGATTTTAGAATGGTGAAAAAACACCAAGTATGCACATCTAGATTCTGGTCTGTAGTCAACCATTTAGCAATGTTACCTTGAATAAGTCTTTTTTTTTTTTTTTTTTTTCACTCCAATGTATAAAGGACAGATGCCCATGTGGAGTCCTTTTCACTCATTCATCCAATAAAACATCTGTTCATCCATTCAGCAAACATGTGATGGAGCTATTGTGTTTAGCATTGTGCTGGGCGTTGAGGGTGCCAGATATAAGAAAGTTCTACTGTGACAAGTACTGCCTGCCATGTTCCTCTGTCAAGAACCTTAAGAGTTATTCCTGACAACTACACTGATAGGACAATTTTTTTTTCTTTTATCACCATCACCAAGTTCACTAACTTGCCTTATAAAATGAGAACAAATACATTTTACCTAATTTGAGAGTATTTGGAAATACTCTTCTAGAGAAGTAGAATAAATATATTTATTTATGTAAGTAATAATGAAATTATATGAATAATAACAGCTAATATTTATTTTAAGCTTATTATATTCTAGACACATCTATTTATATGCTTTACATGCATTGAAGAAGCCTTGGTGGCACAGTGGGTTAAGAGCTCAGTTGTGAAAATTGGGTGGTTTGAACTCACCAGCCACTGTACAGGAGAAAGATGTGGCAGTCTGCTTCCATAAAGATTTACAGTCTTGGAAACTCTATGGGGCAGTTTCACTCTGTCCAATAGGGTCATTATGAGTCAGAATTGACTTGACAGCAGTGGATTTTATTGCATGCATTTTATCATTTAATCTTCATAATACTTTATAAAGTAAGTAGTATTATCATCCCCATTTCACAGATTTCACCACAGAAATAAATTCAGGGCATTTAGGTAGCCTGCCCAAGGATAAACCAAATGGCAATGATTTATACCTAGGCTTGTCTGATTCTGAAGTCTAGTTGGTTAATCTTTCAAACTTTCTGCATTTCTCAGCAAAGTCTGCTTCCATATTTGCATATATCCATGTTAGTATTCAAAGTATAGATTAGAAGACATACAATTACAGATTGGAAAAGATTTTAGGAACCATTTAGTCCAACCCCATCATTTATAGTTAAAATGGAGGTCTTGAAATTAGGGCTAAAAATGTATATAGAATGAAAAGCTGAAATGAATATGGAAAAAAAAAACTGAATAAGGAAAATGTTGTTAAAGAATCTTGTATTATCCATCTTTGTATTCCTAGTGCTCAATCCAATGCCTATCAAATAGTGAAAACTCAATATACACTTGGTCAACTGGATTGCATTATATGTTACAGGTTTTTTAAGTAGTCTCCCAAAGGTCAAAAGTGGCACAGGATACTTTCATTTGTTTAAGGCTTAGAATATATTAAAAATGAAGGAATGAAAAAAAACAAACTGGGATATATTTTAAAAGTGCAATCCTTTTAGTTGATTTCTGTGATTATTCCTACAACCACATTTGGATTTAAGGCCTAAAGTATGGGTTTTTAATCAATGGACAACAGTAAGCCACTAAGAGCAACTATTTATCTCATGTAAGCCTTATAACAACACTATGGACTTGATATATTATTATTCTCCCCAAATTCAAAGAAACAAAGAGTTTAGATGACTTTACCATGGCTACACATTTGAAAGTGGTGTAACACTTTATGTTCTAACCTCTTGGATTTTACAAACTCACAAAGAGCCCTTTCTAGAATGTTTTTA
The DNA here is from genome assembly GCF_000298275.1 of Orycteropus afer afer. Lineage (NCBI taxonomy): Eukaryota > Metazoa > Chordata > Mammalia > Tubulidentata > Orycteropodidae > Orycteropus > Orycteropus afer. The sequence goes on from NW_006921755.1 coordinate 5,679,803, forward strand.
AATTATCAAATACCAAAACCCATTAACTTCAAAGATATTAAATCATTAAATTGGCATTTCTAGTAAACCAATTAAATTTGAAGTTAAAATTAAAAGAAAATTTCCCCCCTGGAGAGTTCTACTGAGTTCACCAGTTCTAATAAACATATTTAGAGACATTGTAAGGATCATCCTTCTAAAATACATTTAATGGAAATAATACTAAACTATGAGGCTGCTTAGAGATTCGTTGTGTGCTGCAGATTACCCAGATGCATGTTAGATTTTGCAGGAATTAGATTTAATATTATCTCCTTATTATGCAAAACCATGGAAAACATTTAATTAAAACTTAATTAAAATCTCCATGATGCTTCAACCCCATGGAGTCCATTTTTCAGCAACAAGCAGCAAAGACAGCCTCCAGGACACAGTGTTTCTGAAAAATGATAAATAGGAACTAATTTTTCTCAGTGTCTATACCTTGCTAGCAGATCTTGCATCTTTACAAATAGATTTTACTTATTTGCATCAGCCTATATAGTGACAGATTAATACTAAAATTGGTAATCATCAATTATAAATAAATATACAGAAATAGATCAGATCTCTTCTAGAGTTTTTACATATAATTTCAAAAAATATGAGACCATTCATACAGCATTAAGTATGGCACAGTTGGCTAACAGTAAATAATTATTTAATGAAATTAATACATATTATATATGCATATATTAAAGACACCAACACCTGATAAAATTTCTTCTCAAAATGTATAGGAAAATATGTGAGTTATTACCTGTCACTGTGATTAAAATAATTTTGTTTTCATAGAACTACTTTATATAAAAGAATGTATTTTGGCAGAAGAGAAATACTCAAATGTGGCCTTATTCTCTACTTTCTAAGAGGATACTCCATACTTTCACACAGCTTTAACATAAGCAAAAAAAAAGAAAACAATAGCTCATAACAAAAGCAACTATCTCATATGTCTTATAACAACACTATGGATGTGATATATTATTATTCCCAAATTCAGAGAAAAAAAGAGTTTAGATGACTTTACCATGGCTACAAATGGTATCTTTAATTCCCCACAGGCGGTAACAAGGAGCTCTGGTGGCACAGTGGTTAAAGAGCTCTTGCTAACTGAAAGGTCAGCAATTGGAACCCACCAGCTGCTCCTTGGAAAAAAAAGATGTGGCAGTCTGCTTCCGTAAAGTTTTATAGCCTTGGAAACCCAATGGTGCAGTTCTACCCCATCCTATAGGGTCAATGAGTCAAAATCAACTACACAGCAGTGGGTTTGGTTTTATGAGGTAGCAATCTTTACCACCATGCTTTTTCCATGCCATTTGACCATAAAAAGGAGTGAACAGCCAATTCATCTAACAACATGGATGAATGTTTAAAACATGTTGAGGGAAAATAATTTACAAACAACATTAGTGCCACTTATATGACACTCTAGAACTGGCATAACTAATCTACAGTGATAGAAATCAGAACAGTGTTTTCCTTGGATGTGATGGGGTTTAATACAGGGAGTGAATTAAAGAAAACCTATGGCAATGGAAATACTCTGTAATTTGATGAGAGATACATTACACAGGTGTATGCAATTTTCAAAACTCATTGAACTAATGCTTATGATCTGCACATTATACATATGTAAATTATACTTCACATTTAAAAAATAAGTATATGTACCAGATATAATTCATCTTAAGGAGATTAGACCTCCAAATATGATGTTGTTGTTGCATAAAGATGTTGGAACTCCTCTTTTGGAGTTGCATTCATGGAATACAACACATTTCTTTGATACCAATGGCAGCAAATCTCCTGAGGATGAATTTAACATCTGGAAATATCCAATATTACTCAGGGACAAGTCTGTACAGTATAAGTGATTGTGGTGAAAAGCAACTTTTTTTTTGTCATGCTGATTTATGGAAACCGATTTTTCTCATGGTACTCACAAACTGATTGTATAATAAATCTAATCTAAACATTTCAAAAACTTTTTGGTTAACTGTAGAATCACTGAAATAAGTGTCAAAGCATTCCTAATTCACTACTTTAAAGTGAATAATGTCAATCACATGTGGAAGGGAGGGTAGAGTAAAATTGTGGATAAATTAATTGCACCTGTTTTATGATGCACACGTACATACAGATTGTTATTGTTTGAAACAAGATCTGTTCCAGAAAAGAAATACCTCATATTATTTTTTCTTTATGTAATGTCTGAAAAACACAGATAGCCTCAGATGAAATTTAATTGGTACTTGTGCTCAAGCTTGATCGAGTGGGTTTCCTCTATTTTACTTACCATCCATTAAGTATAACTCAATGATCACATTTGTCCTTCTGCTCCCCACCAACCTACACAAGACTGTAACAACAGGATAGACTGAATCTTTAACTCCCCATAGGCGGTAACAAGGAGCTCCGGTGGCACAGTGGTTAAAGAGCTCTTGCTAACTGAAAGGTCAGCAGTTGGAACCCACCAGCTGCTCCTTGGAAAAAAGATGTGGCAGTCTGCTTCTGTAATGTTTTATAGCCTTGAAAACCCTATGGGGCAGTTCTACCCTGTCATAGAGGGTCAGTGAGTCAAAATCAACTACATGGCAGTGGGTTTGGTTTTACGAGGTAGCAATCTTTACCATCATGCTTTATTCCATGCCATCATTGAGGTTCATGTACAGATTCTCATAATACACAATACTTGTTAAGAAAATAAAATAAGCAAACACCAGAGTGACCACAGTCCAGCCCCTAATACCTCTGTGTGTATGTGTGTGTGTATTTAACATCAACAGATTATATATATAATGATAACTTCTTTGGCTAAGTAGACATATGAAGCATAAGTTTACTGCCTCATGGCAATTTTTTAGATAAAAAAATGATTCTCAAATAAAAAGGTAATATTATGAGATAAGCAGTATATTTAAAGTTCCGATTCTTCATCAAGTGCTATGAAATCTAGGATTCTATTTTCTCTATCTTAAATATGAAATCTCTATCTTAAATATGATATCTTAAATAGAGCTGTCACCATATTTTTCTATGAATATATTTGAAAAAATTAAGATGGCAAGTTATTGTCTTAAATCCATTGTTTTGAATTGTTCACTTCAGTTCTACATCCTGCTGAGAAATTGCATTTTCACCCAGATATACTAAATCAGATTCTACAGTTTAACAAGATTCTCTTATGCATGCAGTTAATAATATACATGCATTAGAATCACATTGGGGATCTTGTTAAATTATAGATTCTGATTCAGTGTATCTGGAACAGAAATGCAAATTCTCAGCAGGAGGGTAAAACCGGAATGAACCTGTTTGAAGACCTGACTAAGTCAGTGACACACAAAGTATTCTTTATAAGTAAATGAAATGTAATTGCATGATCTTAATTCACTCCTTCACAGAAACACAGCTGTCTTCAAAGGTAACTTAAGAGAATAGACCAATATATTGTGGGATGTCAAAAGAACTTTAGACAATTCTGTTAAGTGAGATATTATATGTGGTATTGAAAATTTATGTAGTATTTCATGATCATTAAACACACTACTGAGAGTTTCATTAGATGTTAATCAGCCATCTCCCCTGGAACATGTGAGCATTTCAGGAATTAGGAAAGTGGTTTTAAAAAATCCTTCCCTAAGAATACAAAAGCAATGATAATGTAATATAAAGATTAGTCTGCTTCTGTCCAATCTTGTTCCAATTTTATTTTCAAACACAGTTCCACATGCCAAGTTGTTCATCACCCAGTGCATAGAGATTATACTGTTCATATTTCTATAGAAAGCCATCTCAGAAAGATGAAAATTCATACTATTTTTACAACCTTTCTGGGAGAGTACGCAAACTGCCTTAGTAATTTATTCTAAAATGTAACCACTCTCGTTGTCAGGAAATTATCTGTTATGTCGAACATAAATTATACCACCCAACAGCCTCCTTGTGGTGGAATTACACAATGCTAGACTGCTTTTCCTGTGTGTCTTCTTTTCTAATTCCTCCTGTAGTAGTATCTTATTTTTATCACTTTCATAATTACTATTCAAGATCCTTTAATCCCCTTTTAAAATAAGACTCTATATTCTAATGTGTAATTAGCCCAGGGGTCAGCAAACTACAACCCATGGGCCAAATTCACCTTTTTTTTAAAAATGAAGTTTTATGGAAACATAGCCATGCTTATTCCTTATGTATTTATATATCATTTAAGGATGCTTTCACTTTTGCAACAGAAATCATATGACCAACAAAGCAAATAACACTATCTGACCCTTTCAGGAAAATTTTGTCAACCCCAGATACAGCCAACGAAGCTACTTAAAATGCACAATTACTTCAGGGTTTCTTTTACTTACTGCAAACAAACAGGGCCTGAACAGTTTTATCATATACTTTTCTGCACCTTCACACTCTCTCTCTTCTACTCTAACTTTGGATCCATTAAGCCTGATGTACCATCTTGAAATACTGGTGGATGGCAAACGCTTAAGAGTGTCATCCAAGATATGCAATACAAGTTGGTGATCCTTTTCTGGTATCTACTCCAAGCAGGGAAATTCTTTTCAGTCAAGTTCCTTCATAATCAGGAAACACATAAGAACACAGAAAGCCTCAGAGTTCTCTCAGTATAAGCACACCAAGTCATGCATTCTTAGCATTGTGTCACTTCCCTATTAGCCCTTCTCCTTCCCCAGCTGAAAAGCACACAGTATATATGTGAGGACACTGATTTGAATGCTTCCAGGGGATAAGGAGAATCATGTAAATAAGTGGAGCAGGTTGATGTGACACTACAGAACATGGGGAAGACTGCAGAGAATCTGAGCACACATATCTATCCAAATATGTTAGAACTGATCTGTTACAAATTACTGCTGTGCTATAATGTGTGTAAAGCTTTCAAAAGAAACTTAAACTCAACATTCAAATGTCTTGATATACTGTGAACACTGACCTTGTAAGGGAAAAAGAAACTCACCAGTGTCTGCACAGTTCACAGAGTTTAACATGTACTCATAATTTGAGATATATTTACTGAGAAGAGCCATTGTTGTTAGGTGCTGTTGACTCAGTTCCCACTCATGGAGACCCTATTTACAACTTCCCAGTCCTGCGTCATCCTCACAATTGTTACTACATTTGAGCCTTTGCAGTGTGTCAACCTACCTTGTTCAGGTTCTTCCTCATATTCACTGACCCTCTACTTTACTAAGTGTGATATACTCCTTTAGGGACTGTTCTCTCCTTATAACATGGCTAAATTACTTGAGACGATCTCACCATCCTCACCTCTAAGGAGAATTCTGATCGTACTTCTTCCATGACAAATTTGTTCATTCTTCTGGCAATGCATGCTATAGTTAATATTCTTTGCCAACACCATAATTGAAAGGCATCACTTCTTCAGTCTTCCTTAATCAGTGTCCACCTTTGACATGTATATCAGGCAACCAAAAATAACATAGCTTGGGTCAGGTTCACCTTCATCCTCAAAGTGACATCTTTGCTTTTAACACTTCAAAGAAATCTTTGGCAGTAGATTTGCCCAGGACAATACATCATTTGATTTCTTGACTGCTGCTTCCATGGGCACTAATTGTGGATCCAAGTAAAATGACATCCTTGACAACTTCAATCTTTTCTCTGTTTATCATGTTATTGCTTATTGGTCCAGTTGTGAGAATTTCTGTTTTCTTTATGTTCTTTATACTGAAGGCTATAATCTTTGATCTTCATCAGTAAGTGCTTCAACTCCTCCTCGTTTTCAACAAGCAAGGTTGTGTCACTTGCATAGTGCAGGTTGTTACTGAGTCTTTTTCCAACCCCGCTGCCACATTCTTGTTCACATAGTCCAGCTTCTTGGATTATTTGCTAAGCATACAGATTGAATAAGGATGCTAAAAGGATACAACTCTGTGGTAAACCTTTCCTTATTTTAAACCACACAGTACTCCCTTGTTCTGTTCAAATGACTGCCTCCTGTTCTATGTACAGGTTCTACATGAACATAATTAAGTGCTCTGGAATCCCCATTCTTCACACACATGCACACACAAAGTCTAGGAAGACTTAATCTTAATTAAACCTTCTATTTTAGAAATAAAGAAACTGAAGCTTAAAGAAATTAAATTAATACCTAAGACTGCACTGAGAATAGCTAGTCTAGGTCTATAATTCTAGTCTAATGCTACTTTCAACATAGCTAGGCACAAAGATAGCTAGACAGATAGCTGCCATTGTATTGACTCTGACTCATGGTGACGTTAGATACAATGGAACAAAAAGTTACCCTATCTTGTGTCATCCTCATGATCACTTATGTGAATGTTCAAGTCCACCCTTAAAGATATTGTGCCAATCTATCTCACTGAGGTCTTCTTTGCCCTCACTGGTCCTCTACTTCACCAAACATGATCTCTTCCCCCAAATAAAGGATCCCTCCTGATGATGTGTCCAAAGCAAGTGAGTCAGACAATGTTCTGTTGTGATCTATAATGTTTTCACTGGTTAATTTTTGGAAGTAGATTACCAGGTCTTTCTTCCTTGTGTGTTATTGTCTGAAAGCTTCACTGAAACCTGTCACCATGGATTACCCTGCTGGTATTTAAAATACTGGTAGCATAGCTTCCAGCATCATTGCAACATGTAGGCCACCACAGTAAGACAAATTGTCAAACTGACGGTAGGTTTTCAATATACCATTCCACAGATGTTTCTTAATTTGGAGGGATTCAAGGGACCCACTGGGCACCTGATAAAAGCTATAGACCCTTTCAGAGAAAAATATACATAAGTGCAAACTCACACACACCCCCAAAAAAAAAAATCATTTACAATCTAAAAGATTTCATATACTCCATAAAGTTCATCCATACACATCTCTTCCCAAGGACCTCGTGGACATAAGTTCTAGTATTTTTCATTCTTCAATATGAAGAATCCATAATTCTCTAATTATATCATATAAAACATAATCAAAAGCCTTTATAATATTCTAGATACGTTTCATTATTACTTCCGTCCATTTATCCAACCATTATGTCACCTCATTATACAAGAGTAAACTTGTCAGACAGAACATGTTCACAAATCATAACTGGTCTATGCTATGATTTAAAATGATAATGATCAATATTTTTGTTCAAATAAATCACAGTATTCTTTACAAGAAATTATCATTTGCCATCAGTCATTCTAAAATATACAGAGAAATCTTTCTCCATAAGAGATTGTACCAAGTCTGGGTTAAGTTGAAGGCTCCATTTCTGAATTATCACTGTCAATATGTATGTAATCAAGATATGAGTATTATTTGGTATTTTGTCACTTTTATGACTTTTTTTGATAAAGGAAATTAAGAGTGTAATGATAATCCTGAAAACATTTTCAGTAAAGTAGGAGTGTGTGTAGTTAGAATAGATGGAAAAAGATTCTAAGTCCATTTCTACAGGGCTGTCTGGTAGGACATATCATTTCTATTACCACTCATCCGATTCAATGCTTCCTAACTCCTCTTAGGACAGGAAGTGCCCAGACAACACATATAACATTTTTCCTAAATGTTATTTTTTTGTGCTCACTCTAAAATTTGCAAATTATATTATATAAAATAAAGCATATATACATATAATGAATATTGTAAAAGAGGAGAAAATAAAAGTTAGACAAAATTAGAAAATTATAAATTTTGTACAATCCATAGTATTCTTAATGTGAAGAATAATAAACATATTTTCCTGAATATTCTTTACAGGAAAGTTTATTTTGAAGGAGAATTTTACAAAAGGTTAAGCTGATGATATTAAAGGAAAAGAATGAATGGGTAAAAGGCAAATTCAATATAGTTTCTAAGCATCTACATTACACAAACCACTGTGCTGTGAATACTAACAGTGTCTTCCTACCTGGGGGAGTGATAGAAGTATAGAAATTCACAGGAACCATTTTAAAAGGACAATGTACGAATCTTGGATAATTTGAGCATCAAAATAAATAATGGTAGTTAATTATTATAATTCATTGAATAAGCATCTGAGACGACACTGATGTAAATCATCAATCAATCAATAAGAAAGGAAAATTCTTCCTTACTGTAGAAATCCAACTAATAAATGTAGAAGCAATGATGAAATGATAAAACTCTTAGCAAGAATTATCAAAAGGCATAAGAACTAGTAAGTGGAAGTTTGAGAAGTAATAAGATATTTATATCACCCCCAAATATTTCCCCACCCAGTACTACCTAAAGGGCCGACTCGACGGCACATAACAACAACAACAACAACAGTACTTACGTAACTGTAAAGTAATAAATAGTAACTTTATAGTGGTAAAACTTGGCAGAAACCAGTTTATCCAAGCAATCAAAGCTAACGTCACCAGCGACAGGAATTGACCACACGTACCATCTGATATGATGCACTGAGAATACAGCATCATTTTTATTATTCCCTTGTCAAGAGTGTATAATACAAACCCATTTATAAGGAAATATCAGCCAAACCCAAACTGAGCTCTAGAAAATAATGGCCTATGTTATTCAAATATATCAATATCTTAAAATATAAAGAAACACTTTCTTTCCTCATTAACCAGGGGCTATTCCAAATTATGAAGACCAAAGAGACATTTGAACAGAATATAGCACAGGATCGGGTTTGAGTGGGTAAAGGACATCATAGGGACAAATGGTGAAACCTGAATAAGGTCCATAGATTTGATAATAGTATTATACCAAGATTAATTCTCTGATGTTGATAATTCTCTGATGTTAATAATTATATAAAATAATTCATTTTAGAAATCCTATTGACGTTTTTAAGGGAATCAGATCTGTAACTGACTCAAAAAATTTAAGAATATTAAATAAAATGTATAAATATATTAGTATGTGTGTGTGTGCATATACATACGTCTATTTCAGTTTTAATCAGGGTTCCCATTGATCCTGACATGTCTTGAAGTTATTTGTTGTTGTTGGTTTGTGTATCCTGCTTCCTTCTTGTTAGTAATTTAGGAGTTACAGATAAAGAAAAAGCAGTGTTAGTGGCACAGTTGTTAAAGGGCTTGCTGCTAACTTAGAGGTCAGGGGTTTGAACCCTCAGCTACTCCATGGAGAAAGATTGGGCAGTGTGTTTCTGTGATGATTAGAGTCTTGGAAACCTTATGGGGCAGTTCTCCTCTGTCTTACAGTATCGCTATGAGTCGGAGTTGACTCCACGGCAATGGTTTTGGTTTGGGTGTAAATAAGAAAATAGAATAGTTCAAGCATAATTCACATGGACAAGCTTGGATCTACAATATTATAGATAATCCAGAGTTGCTATAGGCAGATATTAAATTTTTTTTACTAAATTAAAAAAAAAAAAAGTACCAAACAATAAACACCATATGTAGCAAATTATTCATTTTATTGTATTCAATCCCCATCCCTCCCTATTAACTCTATGGTGTTTCTTTGGGTGAAATTACCCATTTGGTAGTATTACTCTACTGGTGTTGCCTCAGTAAGAAACTGAAGAAGCAGCCCTGGTGGTGCAACTGTTAAGTACTGGGCTGCTAACCAAAAGGTTGTCAGTTTAAACATACCCAGTGGCTCTGCAGGAGGAAGACCTAACAATCTGCTTTCGTAAAGATTATAGCCAAAAAAAAAAAAAAATAGGGCAGTTCTATTCTGTCACACAAGTTGCTATGAGTAGGAATGGAGTGGATGGCACCCAACAAAAAGGAAATCAAACAGAAGAGTTTTCCATTATGTACACCCTGGGAGCCTATCAGGTACTTGCTTCTGGCAATTCGAACCATGAGCAAAGCGGAAATGTATGCAGGCCAGATTTCTTGAGCAGCAGTGGCCACGCAGAAATCAGACTTCTACTATTAACTGCAGTTCCTCCTTCCACAAAAGTTCCCTGGTTTCCACACATTTTCCATATCACACTTTGCATCTTCCCATCTATTTGTGTGTCCTTCTCTCCTCCACTATGTTCTGGTGAAATCCTGGAATTCTTAAAATAACCAGCCAGTTTCTTTTGTTTAGAAGCTAGAATTAAAAAAATATATATTAGAATTCCTAAAACCTCAACTAAAGTAAGTTACTATTAACTCTACTACTGGGAACCCAGTAGGGGTCTGTTTACATGTTAGCACATCTCTTTGGGGTATTTCCATGTGTAGACAAAACATGGGCTTCACATTTTGGCATGGCCTCTCTGACTATTTAGAGATAGGCTTTCATACAGATTAACTCCTACAAGAGGCAATTAAAGCTAATTTCTTTTGATGTGCTGGAATTTGAGATAAAGATGAAAAACCACTCAACACTCATAAGATTTGCTAAAACATTTTAATTGAACATGTGGCTATTTTCCATAGACTGTGCATCTGGTATATGCTGTCTTTACCTGGAAAAGTGTAAGTACTCTAAAATTTCCCACAAAAATAAAATTTTCTCCTGTAGGGGCTATTTTTTCTGTCACAATGGAAAGTTTTTGTTTTCACAAAGCAAGTAGATTCCATATTTAAAAACTTTTTGTCACTTTTTCTTTATGAATGTAGATTGAAAAGCAATTGAAAATGCAACTAATTAAAAGGAAAGTTACCATTTGCCCTTTAGCTGTAAATAACTATCAAAGCATGTTCAATGATAATGAAGGGCCATAATAACTAGCCTGATGTGATGGTAAAACAGGAACATCACAGCAAATCAAATGAATTCCTAAACTTGTGATAGAATTGAAATGCACTTATTTTACACAGTCCACACAAGCCCTTGTTTTGTGCAGATTTAGCTGTATCTGTAAGTTTGGTCAAAATTCATTTAAGTTATAAACTTTTCCAGGGTACTTTTATGCAGCAATTATGTTGTCCAAAAAAAAAAAAGTTCTCTCTAACCATCTTCTATATGTTTGAAACTATTCAGAATTTTTTAAAAGAATTTATATTGCAGAATTTTGGGGTTTTTTTGGGGGGGGGGGGTTTCAAAGCAGTAATCTGAGCAACTCAACTACTATGCACTATCTTTTAATGACTCACTACCGTCCAGAGGGTGAATTCAAGCACTTTGCATAATATGCAAGATCCTGGATGATCTGGTTGCTCTCAATCTTTGCCTGCTGCTCTTCCACACCACTTCCTTCCTGCACTCTTAAATCCCTCCACCCCAAAATCTTCACACACTATGCTCTCACCACTCTAGGCCTTTGCAAACTCTTTCTGCTCTCCGAATGCCTCTCACTTTTCTCTGTCTATACAAAGTCTATTCATGAGTCAAACCCTAACTCGTGTGTCAAAGTGTCCTAGGAGCCCAGAAAAGGACAGAATTAAAAGTGGAAGTCAAACTTAATATACAGTCAGTAATTAATGAGTGATTATTATCTAGCAAATATCCTGTGCCAGTGTAGTGCCTAAAGGCACTTGACTGCTAACCAGAAGCCTGGCGGTTCAAGCCCACCAGCCACTCCTCGGAAGGAAGATAGGGCAATCTACTTCCATAGTGAGACTGCCTCGGAAACCCAAGGAGGGGTTGCTATGAGTCGGGTCCAACTCGACGGCAAACAACAACAACAACAACAAGATCATCCTGTGCCAAGAACTATCCCAGCCTGGGAATATGGCATGAACAAAACCAACAATAAATGCCCACCCTCACAGAAGTAGCATTCGAGTATACTGGTATAGAAAATAAATATAAAAAGTAAATTGCATGGTCTTCTAAACAATGGTATGTGCCAGGGAGAAAGAAAAAAAAAAGTCAGAGTAAGAAGGAAGAAGAGTGCCAAAGAAACAGTTGCAATTTTATATAAGGTGGTCAAGAGAGCCTCATGAGAAGGAAATATCAAAGTATGGAAGGACCCATCATGCAGATATATCTAGGGGGAAAATGTAGGAGCAACTGAAGCAGAGGGAGAGCCAGTGCAGAGGCTTGAGGCAGGAACACAGAGAAGTTTGAGGAGAAGAGGTCAGAGAGGTAAGGATAGGATTCTGGGGGTGAAGGGAGATAAATGTGCAGATTCTTATACACACTGGAGAAAAGGGGAGCCACTTCAGTGTTTTGACCAAAGGAGTAACATGTTCTAATTCTTCCTTGACCAGGATCACAGTGGCTGCTTTGTTGAGAAAGAAAGAGCAAGGATAGAAGCAGAGACCAGTTGGAAGGCTCCTACAATAATGGAGGCAAAAATTAAATAATAATAATAGATAGTAGCTTGGATGAGGGTAATAGCAGTGGGGGTGGTAAAAAGTGATAGGTTCTGGATGTAACTTGTACATAAAACCAAAAGGATCTCCTAAAGGACTGGACATGGAAAAGAGACAAAGAGAGAAGTCAAGGATGACGTACTGGTTTTTGACCTAAGCAACTGGAAGCTTTGGTGGCATAGTGCCTAAGGCATTTGACTGCTAACCAGAAGGCTGTCATTCAAACTCACCAGCCACTCCTCGAAAGGAAGACCGGGCAATCTACTTCTGGAGTGATACTTCCTTAGAAACCTGAGGCCTCACTATGAGTTGGAAATGACTCAACGGCAGTGAGTTTGGTTTTTTGCTATTTTTTTAAATTGGAATACTAATGTTTCCATCAAGTAGATGGAAGAGATGCCAGCAATAGTAAATCTGGAGGAAGATGAGCAGCTCAGCTTGGACATGTTGAAACTTTTCTAAGCAGCTAGGAAATATGGTGAATGCTCTTTGAAGATTATTATAATTTAAAAACTATTTGGGGCCTAAGAAAATGGCAGATGTCATACACCACCCCATGCCTTTAAAGAGTTAAGGCATATGCAACATCACCCCCACCTTCTTTAGAGGGCACAACTTTATACAGTTAAAATATTACAGAAAAAAAATAAGGACTAGTGCTACTAGTCCTAGTTCCAGGAAGTGAAGAAACCACTATCCATGGGAATTTTATCTAGTGATGCAAAATTTTTTAGTTGGACCCTCTCTATACATATACATACACAAAAAGTGGGATTTCAGGCCTTGTTTTTTGTAATTCAAATATGTGCATGTGCACACACACACACAAAAGAAAAAAAACCTTTGTGGACAATTCTATCAAAATATCATTGAATAATAAGATGCCCACATGTGGTAAAGAAGGAATCCCAGAGACATTTTTCTGGAATATGCTGTACCTTAGGTGAGGAATAAATATTGGAACTCAGATGTAAAGACCTTTACCATGCATTTTATAGTGTTTGCTCTCCCACAAGGTGATTTGCATTGGATTCACGATGGACTCCTTGGACAACTGCAGTCTACCTAGATGTCAGTCAATAAGGACTAAAGCACCTAAAAAGTCAACCCTTTACAATCACTGATTTGCCATTTCTCAAAATGGCAAATTATCATAAATATGATATTTTCTACTTTTTAAAAACCTCTAAGTATATTTTATGGCTAAACATTTAAATTTAAAACATTCACACATAAAAGTTTTAGGAAGTATAAATTAAAATTGCATGCCAACACATGCACAGTGCCTTTTAAATGTCATCAGCCCAGGCAATCATATAGAAGGTAAAAACTAGCTGACTGTATCAGTAATCATCATTTTTTACTCATGTTTGACCATATAAAGCTTTGAAATACAATGGATTTTCACCATCATATTAAATCATGAACTAACTTCTCTCTTACTATTTTAATCATCCTAACCCATTTTACCCTCAAAGTTCCAAGGTTGAGGCCTATTAGGTAAAGAAAAATGGCTAGAATGGGCAGAAATATTCTGATTTTCATTCATTTTAAACAGAAACATGGATGTGCTATTTCAATTGATATTTACTGTTACCACTTCCTTCTTCCACATCAGCCAACACAAACACACACACACACACACTACATACACACCCTGCTGCAATCTTTGGTTAAAAGGATCAGGAAGCATGCAGGATGGGTTTCCTAAGAATCTGCTAAAACTTCACTACAGCCAATAAAAAATTAAAATATGTGTCCCCCAGGACTGAGAGCAGAATGAAGGCTGGAAAGACATCGTTATTAATGCAAGGAGCAAAGCACAAAGCTAGGTGTGAGGTGGGTTCTTTTTTAATATAAAGTGACACTTCTATAACCTCTGGACCATGCGCCTGCATGTCTGATATAGATAATTTCTTCAGAAATTGACAACACCAAATTTGTGTGGAATAGCAGCAAATTGGGGTCAAGAATGAGGGACAGTTTAGAGTTCCTGTTTGTCTCTGAATCATTTCTGCAATGTTCCGATTATATTTTTATGCATTGGACTGTAGTTAGGTACTAATAGGATTTTTTGACAATTATATGTAAAGGACAGAAAAGCAGTACCCATAGTCTGACTGATGAATATTGTCTTTTCAAACTCTTGTCAGCTTCCCAATGCTTGAAAACAGCACAAGATTACTGTGAAGGAAAACAGATTCAGGTCAGCAACCCTGAATATAAAAGCTCTACTTACAATATTTGTAATAGTGAGAAAAGCAATTGCCCATGAATTCTTGGTGAACCAAAAGCAATTAGATTTACAAAAAAAAAAAAAGAAAGAAAGAAAACTGTTAGAAGTTTCCATAAAAAAAAAAAGCACAGACACTATTCCCTTTATTGAAGCACATCAGAACTGATAGCATTTGTATCAGAATATTCTAAACTTGTTAAAAATAAAATGCATCATTTCTATTCAAGTTGACTACAAAATAAAGTTGGTCTCTTCAACTTTGTTGATGCTGTGACTGGGGCATGGAGGAATGAATTTAAGGGGTGAATTCAAAGTCCATCAGACATGGTAGGGTTTAAATCTCTCAACAAAACGAAATCTAATACTGTTCCTTTAATGCAAGCTGAGAAAGAGAGTGTGAGTAACAGTTTAATCAACCCCCAAAGGCTAAATGGATAGATGAGAGTAGACAGGCGAAGCAGAGCTGCCTGGCACAGACAAGAACAGGACGAAAAAAAACTGAGTAATATCTTGTATTATATATAGTGCTTTTCCTCAAGACTCACAAAACACTTCAAATGACTCCTTTCATTAATCCCTACAAGATTTTGGGGTGGGGTAGGTTATCCCCTATTATATAAAGGAAACAGTAAGAGTAAATCTGAGCTTGCTCAAGGTCATATAGATGAGAAAGTCAGGGTCTACCTTTTGCATTCAAAGCTCACCAGATTGGTGAGTTTCTCCTATGCTCTTTAGGTGGGGGTTTTGACTTGAGAGATATTGATATAGCCAAAGGCAAATAAAACCATGCAAATAGGCCTCACTTTAAAGGGCCCATTTATGTAACTTTTTATTTTAATTATTCTTTTGATTTATTAATCAACACAATGCAGGACAAACTCCCTAAACATTTTTGAACCTCAGAATTCTAATAATCTAATAAGTCTAAGCTACATGCAAAGGGAGTTGTTATTCAGTCAGCTAATGTTATCACACTTTAAAAAAAAAATGTATTTATTGAATCACACAAAGAAATTAAGAAAATGATTACCAATTATCTTCGCAAGGATTTCTTAATTAATTGCCAGCACTAATACCATGTTATCTTCTCCATTATTAAAACAATGTGACTTCTATTAAAAACTATTCATTAAAGATTCATTTGCTTCTTATTGCATCCCACTGTTTCATATCTTATATAGCTAAAGGGTTGCTTCCTATAGTATGAAGTGCTGCTATGTAGAGAAGCAATACCAACTACAGAATTTATGTTGAAAGACCTTATGCTTCTGAATGCTCTGTCTAGAATATCACAAGGATATTATTTATAAAAGCAAATAGAGGTAATGCATTACCTTGCCTTTTTCATCTTTAGAGGTCACCTGGCATTCCTTGGCTAATAGGCCTGTGTGTTTTCTGTATGTGTGCATGCACTTAATCTCTAAGATGTTAGTATTTCCTGCAAGTGTTCCATTCTCTTGGGAATAAAGCACAAGCACTGCCCTTCTTATGGAAGAGTTAGCTGACAACGAGGGCTTGTTAGGAAGAGAACCTGTAGTACCTTCCTATATCCTTCTCAGAAATTTATAGTAGTGATTCTTAAAAAGAGATAGTTTTGCCCCCTCCCCTAGCCACAAAACTTCTGGCAATATCTGGAAACATTTTTGTTTTTTTTACATCTAGAGAAGGGTGCTATTGACTTTAACACATAGAGGTAAGGGATGCTACTAAACATCCTACAGTGCACAGAGCAGTCCCTCACAACAAAGAATTGTCTGTCCCATCATATCAATACTGCCACTACTGAGAAACTGAAATAGAGGAAATATCGGATTTCTGCTACCAGTAGCCACTGGTGCCCTTAGCAAGTTCAGTCTTAGCTGTGACAGAATTTAAGCTGGTACTTAGGTAACATTACCAAGATAATTAGAACCTCGAGATTTTTTTCTACACTCTAGCTACAAATAAGCTGAATAAGGAGTGAAGTAATTAGCTAAGTAAGAATTTCTATAATTGCCATTTAATGTTCCCACCCTCAACCTCTCCTTCCAATCCAATGCTAACACTAAGAATGGCGAACATTTTATTAAGCTAGAAAGAATAAGATACTGCCTGTTTGACATATTTGAATGAAAGCCAAGGATACAAAACCAAACCTAGTCTGCCAAACCTCCCTTGGGAAATCTTTGTTCATTTTAATACTTGTTCAGTCAGCTGTCTGCCTGAATGACAAGGTTTTTATCTCTAATGTGAGTGGCTTTGAAGGCTACTTGCATTATCCATTCCTCAGCAACTGCTGCTGAAACCACAACGTTGCAAACTGATAATTAAATCCAGCTTCCTCTACTATGAATTCAATCATATCAACATTAGCAGCTATCTTAGTGATTGTTGGTGGGTTTCTTTTTCCATTTCCAGACAACATAATTAACTTCACTAGCCTTCTCAGATTAAACAAAACTCAGAGCTAAAGAATACAGTGAATTAAACTACTATAAATATTATTCATGCAAAGAAATGCAATTGGATCATTAGGATACAGAATTGGTGCCAGTGCACTACTTACTGGTGTCTAACCATTTGATCTAATACACATTGATATTATCTCCCATATATAGATATAGTCTCAGGTTTCACATGCAAAAGCCCATAGTAACTGACAATTTATTACTAACAAAAAATTAATTCTATAATATATAAACAGACAGTTCACAATGCAAAAGAGGCAACTTGTCAAGCAACATTGAGCTGTACCTCCTAAAACAGTATCAAAATGCTCTCTTATTGTTTGGACAAATGATGCAAAAGAAATGTGTTCTAACTGACTGTAAAATAAATCTATCATTCTTCAAATTTAACAATTAAATTTAAACAATCTAATTTTTAAATTGTGATTGTACCCAGAGGAGCCCTTAGCCCAAAATGCACTGTGATATTAGCCATTTAATTAGTACTTGATGTTATTAGCATAGAATAAAAATTTTCAGAAATAAGTTACCTGTTTATTTGCACAAGTACACTAGTAGTTGTCTTATTTTTACAAATGAAAAGTTTTAAAGAAATAAAAAACACAAATAAATATCATTTTATTCATTGGTATGGTATATTCAATAATCAGTGGCAATTAATTAGTACTGCTGCTGTAACAAAGTACCAATAATTTAACAGCTTAATATAACAAAAATGTCTTTTCTTATAGTTCTGAAGGTCAGAAATCTGACACAGGTGTCAATGAGCTAAAATCAAAGTGTTGGCAGGGCTGGGCTCCTTCCGGAGGATCTAGGAGAAAGTGCATTACTTTGCCTTTTCTATCTTCTAGAAGTCACCTGCATTCTTTGACTAATGGCCTCACTTCTTTTACCTTCAAAGACAGCAGAATAGTACCTTCATATCTCTGACTACATCTGGGAAAGGCTTTCCAATTTTAAGGACTCTTGTGATTAGACTGTACCCACCTGGATAATCCAGGATACTCTCTCCATCTCAAGGTCCATAAACCTAATCACATCTGCAAAATCTCTCCCCACCCCCACCCCCACAAGCTAATATAGTCACAGGTCTGGGTATTAGGGTCTGGGCATCGGGCAAGCCATTGTTCTGCCTACTATCATGACAGTTTACTGAATTTTTACATTAATTCAAATTATGAAAATCAAATATATATATTCCTAGAAATAACAATGGCCTCAAGTTATAAGAATACTTACCTTTAATGATTCAACATCTTTAAATATCCATATTATGAAGGAAAAATCCATTTTCCATATTATGAAGGAAAAAAAGCATGACATATTTCCCACAGCTTCTGAATCCCACCTTGGGATAACTCCCTCATTCAACTTGGCTAGTTCATATCTGGGAGATTTGCATGGAGAGTGATCCACTAATTCCAGAATCTTCTCCTTCTGTACTAATAATTTTTCAATGCTGAGTCTTTGAAATCCACTGTGTATCTAAAACTTTGGCTATTTCTGTACTTATTTATGAAAATTTAGATAAGTACAAGTATAGGCACTTTTAGGAGGCACAACTACTCCACTGCATGCTCTTCAATAACCTATATAAACCCACTGTTATCAAGCTAATTCTGACTCATAGCAACCCCCATTGGGTTTCCAAGGATGTAAGTTGTTACAGAAGTAGATTGCCTCATCTTCCTCCCATGGAGCAGCTAGTAAGTTTGAACCAATGACCATCTGGTTAGCAGCCAAATGTTTTACTCACTGCACCATCATAGTTCCTTTCAATAACCTACAATCTTTTTAAATCCTTTCTTAGTAAAGTGAGGGCTCTGTCTCAACAGCTTGGTGCATGGCATATGAACTCTAAATCATAAGAACAGCCATCATTTCTAGATGGCAGCGCAGTTCTAATTTATAGCCAAACCAAAAACCAAACGCACTGCCATTGAATTGAATTCTGACTCACAGTAACCCCCATTGAGTTTCCAAGGTGGTAAATCTTTACGGAAGTAGATTGCCCCATCTTCCTTCCTAGATGCTACTCATTAGCAGTCAAATGTCTTAGGCACTATGCCACCAGCACTCCCAGACCTATAGCTGGTGCTCTGGAAATGCTTGTTGAATATATTGCCTCCTATCAGGTGTTTTTCTTACAACATAACACTCATTTTAACTCTACAGGGTGGAATTTTCATCCTCATTGTGCATACAACAAAACTGGCTGATTATGGTTAAATAATCACTCTGAGTAATATAGCTGATAAGCTGATAAGAAGAAAGACAGGAGATCTGCCAAACTCCAAGTCCCCCTCACCACTCCCCAGCAGGGTGCATTTGGACATTTTCATTTCATTCTCCTCCCTAACCCCCATCCAAGGATTATAGCAGTACTCCCTCCTGCCCTACAAAGTAGCTGCAGTATAAACCATGCCTTCTGCCTTCCTGGGTTTGTGATCTAACTGATTAATCACCACTATAATTGCCAGTAGTTGGGAAATTTGGCCTTGGCGATAGAAAAAACACTGGAGATCGCATGATAGAATTTTGCAGGACCAAGGACTTATTCATTGTAAATACCTTTTTTCAACAACACAAATTGAAGCTATACACATGGACTTCACCAGATAGAGTACATAGGAATCAGATTAACTACATCTGTGGCAAGAGGTGATGGAGAAGCTCAATATCTTCAGCCAGAACAAGGCCAGAGCTGACTGTAGAACAGACCATCAACTGCTCATATGCAAGTTCAAGTTCAAGTTGAAGACAATTAAAAAAAATCTAAGAGCACCAAAATATGACCTTGAATATATCCCTTCTGAATTTGAAGACCATCTAAAGAATAGATTTGATGCACTGAACACCAATGACCGAAAACCAGAGGAACTGTGGGATGACATCAAGAACATCATCCATGAAGAAACTAAAAGGACATTAAAAAGACAAGAAAGGAAGAAAAGACCAAAATGGATGTCAGAAGAGATTCTGAAACTTGCACTTGAATGAAGCACAGCTAAAGCTAATGGTAGAAATGACAAGACCAAAGAACTAAACAAAAGATTTCAAAAAGCAGCTCAGGAAGACAAAGTCAATTATTATAATGGAATGTGCAAAGACATGGAGCTGTAAAGCTGAAAGAGATGAATATGCTTGGCATTTCTCAAGTTGAAAGAACTGAGAAAAAAATCAGGCCTCAAATTGCAATACTGAAAGATTCTATGGGCAAAATATTGAACGATACAGTAAACATCAAAGGAAATGGAAGGAATACAGAGTCAACTATACCAAAAAGAATTGGTTGATGTTAATTCATTTCAGGAGGTGGCATATGATCAAGAACCAATGGTACGAAGGAAGAAGTTGAAGCTGCCCTGAAGGAACTGGAAAAAAAAACAAGGCTTCAGGAATTGATGGAATACCCACTGAGATGTTTCAACAAACGGATGACACGCTGGAGGCACTCACTTGGTTATGCTAAGAGATTTGGAAGACAGCTACCTGGCTAACTGACTGGAAGAGATCCATATCTGTACCTATTCCAAAGAAAGGTGATCCTACAGAATGTGGAAATTATCAAACAATATCATTAATATCGCATACAAACAAAATCTTGCTGAAGATAATTCAAAAATGGTTGCAGCAGTATGTTGACAGAGAACTTTCAGAAATGGAAACTGGATTCAGGAAAGAACTTGGAATGAGGGTTATCATTGCTGATGTCAGATGGATCTCGGCTCAGAGTAAAGAATACCAGAAAGACGTTTACTTGTGTTTTATTGACTATGCAAAAGCATTCAATTGTGTGGCTCAGAACAAATTATGGATAACATTGAGAAGAATGGGAATTCCAGAACACTTAATTGTACTCATGAGGAAACATGGATCAGGAGGCTATCATCCAAACAGAACAAGGGGACACTGCATGGTTTAAAACCAAGAAAGGAGTGTGTCGGGGTTGTATCCTTTCACCATACTTATTTTAATCTCTATCCTGAGCAAATAATCTGAGAAGCTAGACTATCTGGCATCAGGATTGGAGGAAGGTTAATTACAACTTGAGATATGCTGATGACACAACTTTGCTTGCTTAAAGGGAAAACAACCTGAAGACTTGCTGATGAAGATTGAAGACTATAGTTTGCAGTATGGATTACACCTCGATATAAAGAAAACAACAATCTTCACAACTGGACCAATAAACAGCATCAATAAATGGAGAAAAGATTGAGAAAATATTGAAGATTCAATTTTTTACCCATAGAATCTTTCATACTGAATCTTCATATTACTTGGTTCTACAATCCACACCAATGGAAGACATCAGAAGACATACTGGATTGGGCAAATCTGCTGCAAAAGACCTCTTTCAAGTGCTAAAGACAAGGATATCTCCTTGAGGACTAAGGTGTGCCTGACACAAGCCGTGGTAGTTTCAATCGCCTCATATGCATGTGAGAGCTGGACAACGAATAAGGAAGAGCAAAAAGTTAATGTTTTGAGTTGTGGTATTGGTGAAGAATGCTGAATGTACCGTGGACTGCTAAAAGAACTAACAAACCTACCCCAGAAGAAGTGAAGCCAGAATGCTCCTTGGAAGCAAAAATGGCCAGACTTCGTCGATCCTACTTTGGTCATGTTGTAAGAAGGTACCATTTCCTGGAGAAGGATATCATGCTTGGTAAAGTGGAGGGTCAGTGAAAAAGGGGAAGGCCCTCAACAAAATGGATTGACACAGTGGCTGCAATGATGGGCTCAGGTATAGCAAGGACCGTGGGGCTGGGACAGGACTGTGCAGTGTTTCTTTCTGCTGTACATAGGGTCACTATGAGTCAGAGACAACTCAATGGCACTTAACAACAACAACGACATAATGAGGAGAGGGGTTCTGGTGGCACAGTGCCTAAGGCATTTGACTGCTACCCAGAAGGTTGGCTGTTCAAATCCACCAGCAAGTCCATGGAAGGAAGATGGGGTGATCTACTTCCGAAAAGATTTATTGCCTTGGAAACCCAATGGGGGTTGCTATGAGTCAGAATCGACTTGATGGCAGTGAGTTTGGTTTTGGTTTGGTTTCTAACCAGGAGAAAGATGAGGCAATCTGCTTCTATCAAGATTTACAACCTTGGAAACCCTATAGGGCAAAATTCTACTCTGTCCTATAGAGTCATTATGAGTTGGAATCCACTCAGTGGCAGTGAGAAAATTAGGTGCTGTAATGGAAATATCTTAAGATAAAAAGTAAACTGGGGCTATTTGAAATCTTTTGGGAATAAAGTAGTCTGGGGTAAAAGAGAAATAATCCACATAGCTAAGCCATAAACTTTTGTACCATAAATGTAAGTTTAGTTTTTTCAATAGAAATATTTCTAAAACAGTCCTTGAATATTCCCTGCTTCTTAAATATAAGACACTGAATGAACATTAGGTAATATCATCTTCATACCTCAGGATCATCAGTGCATCATTAATTATTCACTATGTTTAACATTTGCTTGTATATCTAAGTCCACATATAGTTTTTTCTATGAGGATAACCTGGTCTAAAGTCCACTTGAATAGGTTACTATGATTGACTTATTCCTTTCACATAAAGGCAAATTAAGGTGTCAGGCCACTAGGCACTGCATTATAGCTGCCTTTCCTCCAAATCAGTGATGATGGTGACAATGACAGCATTTATTGAGCACAGTATCAAGTAATTCATATAGGTTTTCTCATTTGATATTTCAATAACCCTTTAAGGTAAGAAGTTTCTTTTTCTACTCTACAGAAGAAAAAAATAAGGAAAAAACAGAATAAATAAGTTTTCCAAAGTCACCAATTGCACATCTACAAAACTCAGTTAAAAAGCTCAGTCACTCTAATTTCAGAACACTGTTTTAACCACTACATTCTATGGCCTCAAATTAAAGAATGAAGCTGTCTTAATGTAGAATGCTGACCTTCTAGAGAGTATCTTTTTCACAGTGTTGTCTGTGTACCATAACTGAGAGGAGCAGAGAACATAAGCTAATGTTAATTAGCTAATGAACCCAATCAAAGACAAGCCCTCTGCTATTTATTTGTATTCACTTCATAGTATAATGCCAAGAAGTAAAGATTTTAGAGGCAGGTTGCCTGAATTTGAGCACTAGCTGTGTGACCTTGGGCAAGTTTTATAACTTCTCTATGCCTCAGCTTTAAGGAAGGATAATGAGTATCCATTTCATAAAGAGGTTGCTACTATTAAATAAGCAGTTTACATGCAAAGTGCTTGGAACAGTGCCTGGCAAATAGTGAGTGCTTAATAAATGAGTGGTAAGTGTTCCAACTCCAAGAATAATGGGAAAAACACTCCGCAATTTTAAAAACTCATGCAGTGATATTGTGGGGGTAGTTTTCTCCACCAAATTCAGCAACAAAAATGTCCAGCAAAACAGAAAAAAATCAGCACAACCAGTGGAAGAACAATTGCAATTCTACTGACATTCCAGGAAGGTTACATTTGGATTCAGCTGATCTGAATTTAGTCTTGCTCCTTCACTAACCAAAATCATAGCTGGCACTCAAACATCAGAGGATGCTGATACTTTCATTGGGACATGTGCTCTTATCTGTAAATTAGTGTATTAGAGTTTAAATTCGAAAGCACTTGGGTTTGTGGAAGGCTGTGGTCCACAGTGGGAGCCCTCACTCCATTTTGAATCTTGATATAACTTCAGATACCAGTTGAGTTCTTTCTGATCTTCAACACTGTGGCTATGCAGACAAGTTCCAGGAAAAATGTAGGGAGGGGCAGTTTGCACTGAGGAAGAGTGTGGTTGAAAGTAGATTACGCTTACACAAAGAGCTAGGGGAACTGCTTAAGTGTGTTACTTTCTAATGTAAATTAAGGTTGGGGTCCTGGTATTGTTTTGTAGCCACCTTGTGGCTATGATTCAGGTTGCACAGTCATAAGTCATCTAGACCACCACCTAGTCAGGTAGTTAAGGCCCAGAACCAATCCTGTAACCCTTTTCTATCTTCATTTATGTACGTATTCCAATCATGATCCTTTCCCTGCTTTGTAGTCCCACTTGCAACAGTGATGAATTGATCTGCCACCAGTCATGATTTTGTTATGATTCCCTTTGCTTTTAATCATTTATAATTAGCCCCATGGCCATGACTCAGAGGACTCCATTCAGTTTTCTGTACTATGTACATGCTGATTGTTTCCCTCATCCTGGATGATTATGTTTGTTCTGCCTACTGTCCTGTCTAAGGTTTCATAAAAATGCCTCTATTGAACCTGTTTGAAGCTGGGGTCTCTTTTCCTCTATTATATTAGTAAATTACATATAGCACTCAACAAACTAGCTCATGTCTTTGTTAATTTGTTCTCAGCATTTTGTAACAATGTCAGTTATTCATAATAGTTAATGAAATAAGTGTTCTAGAATTTAATTCTGATGCTAAAACTCTCATTTCACCTCTTTAAAAACTTTTCCAAATCTGTGACATGATTTCCTAAGTTAGTATAAAAAACAGAGTGAAGATACAGTAACAAATCAACCATGAACTTTCCAATGTGAAGTAAATACAGGGAAAAAGCACAGACATGTAAGACATTATTTCAGACTCAAAGAGTTCATAGTTGAGAGGAAAAAAAATACAGACCACTACTAAGCCCAGAAGAGGGGACATTCCAAGCAACTGACAGAGATGTACAACATTACAGGATTTGGGGCACAACTCGTCTGTCAGTGTCTCACACTACGGTGCCCTGCTTGTTGCTGTGATGCTGGGAACTACTACTGAGAAAGAGCTGCCTCCTCAAAGCAGACTACCTAAAGACTTTCATGGAGCAAACCTTTTGGAACATTCATTTGATGATTTGGCAAGACTGAAGAGGAGAAGAAACAGCTGCAAACATCCATTAATAATCAGAATATAGAATTATAAAGTACGAACACAGGAAAATTCAAAGTCATTGAAAATGAAATGGAATGCATAAACATCAATATCCTAGGTATTAGTAAGTTGACATGGGCTGGGATTGGCCATTTTGAACCAGACAATCATATGGCCTACTATGCCAGGAATGACAAATTGAAGGGGAATGGTGTAACATTCATCATCAAAAAAAACATTTCAAGATCTATCTTGAAGTACAATGCTGTCAGTGATAAGGTAATATCCATATGTCTACAAGGAAGCACAGTTAATATGTCTATTAATCAAATTTACACACCAACACTAATGCCAAAGATAAAGAAATTGAAGATTTTTACCAATTCTGCAGTCTGAAATTGACCAAACATGCAATCATGATGCCTTGATAATTGCTGGTATTTGTAAGGTAAAAGTTGAAAACAAAGAAGAAGGGTCAGTAGTTACAAAATATGGTCTTGGTGATGGAAAAAATGCCAGAGATCTCATGATAGAATTTTACAAGGCCAACAGCATACAAATACATAAATGGCAATTATATACACAAACCTCACTGAATAGAATACAGAAGAATCAAATTGATTACATGGTGGAAAGGACAATATCATCAGTCAGAACAAGGCCAGGAGCCACTGGAGAATAGACCATCACCTGCTCATAGGCAAGTTCAAGATGAAGCTGAAGAAAATTAAAACAAGTCCACGAGAGCCAAAATACAGCCTTGATTATATCTCTCCTTAAATTAGCAACCATTTGAATAGATTTGACACATTGAACACCAATGACCAAAGACCAGATGAGTTGTGGGATAACATCAAGAACACCATACATGAAAACAAAAGATCTTTAAAAAGACAGGAAAGGCAGAAAAGACTAAAATGGATGTCAGAAGAGACTCTGAAACTTGCTCTTGAATTGAGAGTAGCTAAAGCAAATAGAGGGAGCTCTGGTGGCATAGTGCCTAAGGTATTTGCTAACCAAAAGGATGGAGGTTCAAATCCATCAGCCACTCCTCAGAAAGAAGATTGGGCAATCTACTTCCATAGGGATACTGCCTCAGAAACCCAAGGAGGGGTCACTATGAGTTGGATCTGACTCAATGGCATTGCATTGCATTGTTTGTTGTAAAGTGAATAGAAGAAATGATGATGTGAAAGAGCTGAACAGAAGATTTCCAAGGGCAGCTCAAGAAGATAAAATACATACTACACAAAACATTGTTCCACCTCCTACTTTGGTGAGTAGTGACTGGGATCTGAAAAGCTTGCAAGCAGCCATCTAGATGCAACGATGGGTCTCACATTGTCCAGAGCAAAGAAGAATTAAGAAAATCTAAGATTCATGGAAACAATTAGTCCTAGCGACTGGTATACCATTCAATCCATAGCCTATACGACTAAGAGACCAGAAGAACTAGATGGTGCCTGGCTACCACTGTTAACCACTTGGAGGGGGATCTAAGTAGGAGATCCTGGATAGAGAGGGAGAACAATGTGGAACAAAACTCAAAATCATTTGGAGAAAAAAAAAAGAAGGGGTGACCAGATTTGCTAGTCTGATAGAGCCTGGTGGAACCACTAAGACTATGTCCCCTAGTTGCCCTTCAGGTCTGGAATTGAACCCACACCATGGCTTCCAGCCAAACAAAAGACAGGCATAGGAGTTGAACATTTACCTCAGGTAAATACACTCCTTGGAGAGAACAATCATGGGAGAAAGAAGGGCTGCTTATGCACAGGGAGACAGCTCAGAGGGCAGGAGTGCATGGAGGGATAGACATAGGGAAGAGGTAACTATAGGGAAGAAGTAGGAGGAGAGCTGTTGCACTGTGGTAAATGTCATGAGACAAAGTGTATGTGAACTACTGTATGGAAAGTGAATTTGCTCTGTAAATTTTCACCCAAATCACAATAAAAAATAAAAATTAAAAAAAGAAGATAAAGTATTATAACAAAATGTGCAAAGACCTCGAATTAGAAAACTGAAATGGTAAGAACACACTCAACATTTCTCAAACTGAAGGAACTGAATAAAAAATGCAAGTCTCAAGTTGCTATACTGAAGGCAAAATACTGAACAATACAAGAAGCATCAAAAGGAGATGGGATGAATAGAGTCACTTTACCAAAAAAAAAAAAGGTTGGTTGAAATTCAACCATTTCAGGAGATAGCATACAATCAAGACCCAATAATACTGAAGGAAGAAGTACAAACTGCATTGAAGGCACTGGTGTAAAACAAAGCTCCAGGGATTGATGGAATACCAATTGATATGTTTCAGCAAAAGGATGCGACACTGGAAGCACTCACATGTCCATGCCAAGAAACTGGAAGAGAGCCATGTCGCCGCCAAGAAATTGGAAGAGAGCTATCTGGCCATATCTGTGCCCATTCTGAAGAAAAATGATCCAACGTGGAACAGTATCACTGATATCACACACAAGTAAAATTTTGCTGAAGATAATTCAAAAATGGCTGAAGCAGCAGTACTAACAGAAATTCAAACCAGATTCTGAAGAGGATGTGGAACAAAGGATATAATTGTTTTTATCGGATAGATCTTGGCTAAAATTAAGAGAATACCAGAAAGACGTTTACCTGTATTTTATTGACTATACAAGCACATTTAATTGTGTGTATCACAACAAATTATGGATAACATTGCAAAGAGTAGGAATTCCAGAATACTTAATTGTGCTCATATGGAATGTGTACACAAACCAACAGGCAGTCTTTTAAACGGAACAAGGGGATGCAGTGTGGCTTAAAATCAGGAAAGGTGTGCATCAGGGAGTATCTTTTCACCATACTTATTCAATCAGTATACTGAACACATAATCCAAGAAGCTAGGTTTTATGAAGAAAGACTAATACCCAGGATATGCAGATGACTCAACTTTGCTTGCTGAAAGTGAAGAAGATTTCATCACTTACTGATGAAGATCAAAGACTTCAGTATGGATTGAAAAAAAAAAAAAAGAAACTCACTGCTGTCAAGTCATATCTTACTCACAGCAACCCCTCCTTGGGTTTCTGAGGTGGTATCTCTATGGAAGTAAATTGCCCGATCTTCCTTCCAAGGAGTGCCTGGTGGGTTTGAACTGCCAGTCTTCTAGCTAGCAGTTAAATGCTACCACTTAAAAGTTTTAAAAGGACCTCTTTAAAATGTTAAAAAGCAAAGATGTCACTTTAAGGACTAAGGTGTGCCTGATTCAAGTCATGGTATTTTCAATTGCCTCATATGTGTATGAAAGCTGAACAATGAAGAACGAAGTCTGGAGAAGAATTGAGTTCTTTGAATTACAGTGTTGGCAAATAATATTAAACATAGCATGGACTGCCAGAAAATGAACAAATCTGTCTTCGAGGAAGTGCAGCCAGAATGTTCCTTAGAAGTGAGGATGTTGAAACTTAGTCTCACATACATTGGACATGTTATCAGGAGGGATTAGTCCCTGAAGAAGGACATCATGCTTGGTGAAGTAAAAAGTCAGAGAAAAAGGATTCAACGAAATGTACTGACACAGGAGCTGCTGCAACAATGGGCTCAAACATAGCAATGACAGTGAGGATGTCACAGGACTAAGCAGTGTTTTATACTGTTGTATACAGGGTAGGTATGAGTTGGAGCCAACTTGATGGCACCTAATAAAACCATAGGAGCTGGGAGGACTGAAAAATAATAGTAAGCTGGTGAAATCAGAGTGGATGTCATGGCAAAAATGGGATTGAGATAGGCCTGAAGAGCTCATGGTTTTAAACCTAAACTCAAATTCTATTTTTCCAAGATGCAATTTCCTTTCAATGTACCAATTCCTGATGTTAGTAATTGTAAATTCCTGTGTTCGGAAGGATTCAGAGTCCAAATCTGGAATCAAAAGTAAAGAATTCTATAACTGGCACTAATATCTGCTGTGGCAAGAGGAAGGAGGGGTTGAGAGGACCCCCGCTCTTCCTTCTTTTGACCAGTTCTGCTTCCTCCCTGCACTTCTCTTCTTCCTCCTATTTCTTGTTTGTAGTCACTATCTACCAACCTCTCTCTTCCTTTTCCTCTTTCTTCTCTTTCCTCAGATTCTCTCACTCTTCTCAGTTTTTCTAGCAAAACCATCCAGGCTATCCTTTCTTTTGGTTAGTGAACCAGATAACCACTATGGCACAGCCTCATTCAAGCCTAAAGTTTCAACAACACCCAGCTCTCTTCAGCAGCAAGTGCCTTGCTCCTTACGCAAACTTCATCTTTGTGATCACTAGCACACCTACTGTTTAAGGCTTATTTAGGAGGGGTTTTCAAGGAGATGAGAAGATCATAAAGGCTGCTGATGCAGAGACAGCAACTGCCTGCACGAATGCCTGCCTCTGTGATTCATAAGACCCTAGAAATCAAGTTTAATTTCTTCCTTGTATGAAAGAGAATGCTATTACCTAGAAAATTAAGTGATTTTCCCAAGGAAAAAGTAAGATTTTATATTTATAGTAGAAACAGGAATAGAACCTAGAACTTGCAAATCCCAACCTTGCAAATGCATTGTTCTCACTCCCTGTTAAGTTCATTTATGAGACACTCTATGATCTTGCCTCCTCTGTCCAGTCTGTATTTCCTTTGCCTTCTCTTTCACTCATTCTGCTCCTAGACAGCTATGAAGAGGCTCTTAGTACACAATCTTATATTGTTTGTATTTGAGTTTATCTCTAATGCTTCCTAAATCTCCAAAACATTTCCATTCAAGAATTGTATATCATATGTTACTAATTCTTGGCTCTACAACACTCGGCATGGAAGAGATTACACTGCTGATTGGAGGATGCCTGCACCATCTACCATACAACACAGTACATCACGTCAGATTTCTGAGGAACATAAAACCCAGGTATTAACATATGTTATTGACAATATTTTCATTGTATCATATTCATACATTAAATTAGTGTTTGATGCATTTGATTCATACTTAAATTTTCTGGACATTCTTGAAAACATAATAATGTTGCTATGTGCCGTCAAGCCATCTCCAACCCAGCAACCTTATGTATAACAGAACAAAACATTGCCCAGTCCCATGCCAGCTTCATAAACCCTACTATACCTAAGCCAATAGCTGCAGCCACCATGTCAATCCATCTTCTTGAGGGCCTTCCCCTCTTTTATTGACACTCCACCTTACCAACCATGACATCCTTCTCCAGAGAATGGTCCCTTCGGATAACATGACCAAAGTAGCTGAGACAAAGTCTGGTCATTCTTGCTTCCAAGGAGCGTTCTGGCTGCACTTTGTCCAGAACAGATTTGTTAGTTCTTTTAGCTGTCCATGGTACTTTCAGCATTCTTTGCCAGCACCACAACTCAAAGGCAACAACGCTTCTTCAGCCTTCCTTATTCATCGTCCAGCTCTCACATGCATATGGAGCAATTGAAAATACCATGGCTTGGGTTAGTCACATCTTAGTCTTCAGGAGATGATTTTTATTCTTCAGCACTTGAAAGACATCTTTTGCAACAGATTTATCCAATGCAATGTCTTTAATGCCTTGACTGCTGCTTCCTTTGGTGTTGATTGTAGAACCAAGTAATATAAAGTCTTTGACAACGTCAATCTTTTCTTCATTCATCATCATATTGGTCCAGGTATGAGGATTTTTGTTTTCTTTATATTGAAGTGTAACCCATACTGCAGACTGTAGTCTTTAATCTTCATTACTAAGTGCTCCAAGTCATCCTCACTTTCAGCAAGTAAAGTTGTGTCATCTGTATATCTCAGGTTGTTATTGAGCCTTCCTCCAATCCTCCTGCTACATTCTTCTTCATATAATCCATCTTATCTGATTATTTGCTCAGCATACAAATTGAATAAGTATGGTGAAAGGATACAACCCTGACGCACTCCTTCCTGATTTTAAACCATGCAGTATCCCCTTGTTCTGTTCAAATGACAGCCTGGTCTATGTACAGGTTCCTCATGAGTATAATTGAATGTTTTGGAATTCCCATTCTTTTCAATGTTGTCCACAATTTGTTATGATCCACACAATCGAATGCCTTTGCATAGTCAATAAAACACAAGCAAACATCTTTCTGGTATTCTCTACTTCCAGGCAAGATCCATCTGACATCAGCTATGACATCCCTCACTCCATGTCCCCTTCTGATTCTAACTTGCGTTTCTGAAAGTTCTCTGCCAATATACTGCTACAACCGTTTTTGAATGATCTTCAGTAAGATTCCACGTGTGTGTGATATCAATAGTATTGTTCAATAATTTCCACATTCTGTGGGGTCCTTTCTTTGAAATGGGTACAAATATGGGTCTCTTGCAGTCAGTTGGCCAGGTATCTGTCTTCCAAATCTCTAGGCATAGTCGAATGAGTGCCTCCAGAGTGGCAGCCATTTGCTGAAACATCTCAATAGGTATTCCATCAATTCCCAGAGCCTTGCTTTTTGCCAATTCCCTCAGGGCAGCTTCAACTTCTTCCTTCAAAACCACTTCCTCTTGATCATATGCCACCTCCTGAAATGGATAATCATTTACCAATTATTTTTGGTATAGTAACTCTGTGTATTGCATCCATCTTCTTTTGATGCTTCCTGGATCATTCAACATATTATCCATAGAACCTTTCAATATTGCAGTTTGAGGCTTGAATTTTTTTCCTCAGTTCTTTCAGCTTGAGAAATGTTGGGTGTGTTCTTCCATTTTGGTTTTCTAACTCCAGGTATTTGCACATTTCATTATTGTAATTGGCTTTGTCTGCTTGAGCTGCTTTTTGAAATCTTCTGTTCAGCTCTTTTATCTTGCCAGTTCTTCCATTTGTTTAGCTATTCTTCGTTCAAGGGCAAGTTTCAGAGTCTCTTTGATATCCATTTTACTTTTCTTCCTTTCCCATCTTTTTAATGACCTTTTACTTTCTTCATAGATGATTGTTCTTGATGTCATCTCACAATTCCTCTATTTTTTGGTCATTGGTGTTCAATGCATCAAATCTATTCTTTAGATGGTCTGTAAATTCAGGAGGGATATATTCAAGTCTCTATATTTTGGCTCTGGTGGACTTCTTTTCATTATCTTCAGCTTTACTTGAACTTGCATATGAGCAGCTGATGGTCTGTTCCACAATCAGCTCCTGGCCTTGTTTTGGCTGAAGATACTGAGCTTCTCCATCACCTCTTGCCACAGATGTAGTCAATCTGATTCCTGTGTACACCATCTGGTGAGGTCTACATGTATAGCTGCTGTTTATGTTGTTGAAAAAAATCATTGGCAATGAATAAGTCATTGGTCTTGCAAAATTCTATCATACAATCTCCAGCATCATCTCTATCACCAAGGCCATATTTTCCAACTACTGGTGACTGTTCTTTGTTTCCAACTTTTGCATTCCAATCACCAGTGATAATTAACACATCTTGACTGCATGTTCAGTCAATTTCAGACTGCAAGAGGTGAGAAAAAAAATCTTCAATTTCCTCATCTTTGGCTTTGGTGATTGGTGCATAAATTTGAATAATAGTGCTATTAACTGGTCTTCCTCATAGGCATATGGATATTATCCTATCACTGACAGCACTGCACTTCAGGATAGATCTTGATACATTCTTTGTGATGATGAATGCCACACCACTCTTCTTCAATTTGTCATTCCCGGCATAATAGCTCATACAATTGTCTGATTCAAAATGGCCAAAGCCAGTTCATTTCAGCTCACTAATGCCTAGGATATTGATCTTTATGCATTCCATTTCATTTTTGACAACTTCCAATTTTCCTAGATTTATACTTTATACATTCCATGTTCTGATTACTAATGGATGTTTGCAGCTGTTCCTTCTCATCTTGAGATGTGCCACATCAGTAAATGGGGGTCCAGAAAGCTTTACTCTAGCCACATCATTAAGGTCAGCTCTACTCTCAGGAGGCAGCTCTTCTCCAGACCTATTTTGAGTGCCTTCCGACCTAAGGGTCTCATCTTCCAGCACTATACCGCACAATGCTTCAGGGCTATTCATAAAGTTTTCCAGTAATATATCAGACAGTGTTTCACTGCTATTCATAAGGTTTTCACTGGCCAATTCTTTAAGAAGTGGATGGCCTCCTCCTTCTTCCGAGTCTGTCTTAGTTTGGAAGCTCCACTGAAACTTGTCCACCATGAGTAACCCTGCTGGTATTTGAAACACTGGTGACATAGGCTCCAGCCTCACAGCTACACTCAAACCACCACAGTATGACAAACTAACAGACAAGTCTGCCTCCCTTAGCTGTTCCAAACTACTCTGCTCATTTCCTGGTCTTCCCCACCTGCTCACTTACCCGGCCTGCCCCCAGGGGCAAACACCCTCCTTCTGCTGCTCCCGGAGCTGGCTTACCGTGGCCTGCCTCTATGCACACAATCCACAATCTCCCGCCTTCCGCTACTCCCCAGGCTGGCCTAACACAGGCTGCCTCCAGGCACACAAACTCCTGCTTTCCCTTGTTCCCAGGGCTGGCTTTCCATGCCTGCCTCCAAGCACACAAACTCCCGCATTCTGTTGCTCCCGGGACTGGCTTACCGCAGCCATAATAATAATAAACAGCATTCATTAGGCACTTATTGTCAGGCACTTCAGTGTGTGCTACCCATGTTGTTGTTAGGTGACCTCGAGTTGTTTCCGACCCATAGCGATCCCACGCACAGCAGAAGGAAACTCTGCCCAATCCCGCGCCAGCTCCACGATCCCTGCTATGCTTGAGCCCATCATCACAGCCACCGTGTCAATCCATCTCATTGAAGGCCTCCCCCTCTTTCGTCGACCCTCCACCCTACCAAGCATGACATCCTTCTCCAGGGAATGGTCCCTTCTTACAACATGACCAAAATA
>NW_006921755.1:5714392-5718498 GCF_000298275.1 Orycteropus afer afer
TATTATTATTTAATTCTTCCAGCAACCCTGAAACTAGTCAGTATTACCTATTTTGCAGATAGGAGTAATATAGATGCAATTCAAGAAGTGTGAAATCCCTTGGTGTAATTTTGTTAATGGATTCACAAATGGCTTAAACTCATTTAAACAAATTTGTATCATAAAATAATCCTCCATTGTTTATTCCATGTACATTCTACCATACTCAGATTCACAAGCTAAAACCATCAGCCCACTCTTTTCCAAAATGTGTTCTTATATTCAATGCTACCTATCTGAGAAGCAAAGGATGCCACTGCCATTCAGTTCAGGTGGATTTCCTATAAAAGGATTTAATTTTTATATCTCCAGTCCTCTTATGACCAAAGGCACTGAACAGATCCCAAGCCAACCTCTGAGATGCTTCCTGGCTTCTTTTGCCTGAAATGCTCTAGCCCAGACTATGGTTGAACCTGTGACCTGTGGTTTCATTATTACTGGCTTGAAACTGCTTTAACTGTCCCAGACAAATTTACATAATTACATGACTGCTGAATATATACTTGAAAAGCCTTCAAAGAAAACTGTTTACTCTCTATAAACATCAGTTTTCACACCTCAAAACCATTTCCCACACACTTTATTCCAAATAAAAATCGCTTGAGAAAATGTATACAGGACATTTAAGTGGCTCTTGTTGAGGCTTGCAATGGGATGTTTATGCCTATTTATAAACTTCTGCCATCAGAAATCTCAGTGCCACTATGGTATCTCATTCAGCCTCTCTCTCTCTCCCATTTTGATTAGGAGAAAAATGCAAACTACTCTCTTCTCTGCTCCATTTTTGCAAGGTTAGCTAGCACTTTGGGCCAGTAGCAATTGAAAGCTAGTAGCTAGAAAGCAATTTACTTCTTTGAGTCTCACTCTTCAGAGCTAGTACAATCTGAGCACAGTTTTGCACCAAAGACATTAAGAGAGAATTCCTTTTCAAGTGGTTATTCTTGAATTCATTTACTTTTGACACACACAATGAAATCCCAATTCTCCTGCAGGCTGCAATGCCTTTGTTTGCTATTTTCTGCACTGTCTATCTCTGCATCTCTGAACAAACAGCTGCGGAAGTTTCAGAAACTTGTGAGTGCTTCTTCAAGATGGTCTATTACTACCGCAACTTGGCTACCTGATGATTTTTCAATCACCATTTTGCCATTTCCTTTAAGAATGAAAAATGATAGAAGGTTCTCACTTTTAAACAGGTACCATAAACCATTTGAATCCGTGGCAAGTGCACTTTCAAGCAATAAAAGTATTTCTGATAAATGGCATTAACTATGATTTATACCATGATAAGAACCTGAAACATCTCTTCAAATCTATGTAAGATATTCCTGTCAGCAGGGAGTCATTATAAAAGCCAGAAGCAAGAGAAAAGGTAAATTTACATTGTCCAGTTAAACTATAAGATCTCTCACAAAATGGATGACAAGAGCACTAAATGACCAGAAATATACCAGTGTCAACCACAAACACATTAAAGAAGAGGATAACGTTAAGACCATTGTCTCTCAGTTCGAATCCCAGAACACACATTTACTAGTGATATGACCTTAGAAAATTTAATCAGTTCTTGCCTCCATCTTCTCATCTCTAAAATGACATATTTCATAGAAAGGCTCTGGGTAGTAAATGCAGTAATATGTATTTGGTAAGTATATGCATAAATACTTTTCTTAGTGTGTGACACATAATGCATATTCAATATATTTTAACTATATACATGAAATTGGAGGTTACCTAGAGGTTTAGGTTAAAGAGAACTGTAACAGAGGACGAGGCCCTATTATACCCTATCTTGGGCTTATGTCTTATATCCATTCTTTTCAATACAGAAAATATAAAGCTACTTTGTGAGATTAATCAATCCTCTTGTAACTGCCATTGGCCTGGAGAAGTATCTTTGAAGAACTACAGATAAAATTGGTAAATTCATTCTCATCATATCTTTGATGAACAAATACATCTCCTTTCATTTTATTTAGTTCATTTAGTTTATCCTTTCATTTCAAATGTTTTGCCTTCAAAATAGGTCTGTTTCCTGCTTGTTCTTTTCCTCATCATGATATACAATAAAGCCTATAGCAAGGCCCAAAGATTTCTGCTATTTATACTCATATCTTTAAAGAATTTGAATAATTGTATTCTCAGTCTTCAACACTCACATTTCAACTTGAAAAATGTCAGTAAGTACAACAATGTCATTATGCTCTAGGAATTTAAAAAAAAAAAATGCTTCAATGACAGAACTTTGGTTTCTGTTGGCAAATTAAATTCATACCAAATCTGGCATGAATTTAAATTGCTGACAGGAACTAGCAAATGCGCTTTTGCCTCTTTGAGACAAGACCAGATAAAGGGGCAGAATTGAAGATAAAGGATACTGCTAGGGCAAAGATGTCTTCCAAAGGTTTATGCCTGAAGATATGGACATGCACATTCAATACATGAA
Source organism: Orycteropus afer afer (assembly GCF_000298275.1). NCBI lineage: Eukaryota > Metazoa > Chordata > Mammalia > Tubulidentata > Orycteropodidae > Orycteropus > Orycteropus afer. Next base: position 5,716,878 of record NW_006921755.1, read on the forward strand.
AGCCATTTGTGAGCAACTATCAAGTAGGGGCATCTGGTAGACCAGTGCCCCCAGTCAAGTCCACCCAGGAAATGAAAAGTCTTTTCAAGTACTAGTGTGCCAGAAGACATAATGAGAAAGAGGCATATCTTGACTTATGAAACAAGGACATCAAAGGCAAATTTATACTAAGAAGATTAAATAAGCAGATTTACATTCAACTAGTTTTAGTTCAAAATAAGCCAATGTGGAAAAAGATCTGCATTTTCAAATGTCCATTATAATTTCATCCAAATACTAAGATCACTACTGAGGGAAGACAAAGGAAGGATCAGTCATAAATGCATATTCTTCTCTTCTTTTAACCCAATAGTTTCAGTCTAAAATAGGTAAAGAGAAATTAGGCAAGCATCATAGATTCTTACTCTCATTTATTCATTCAATAAATAAACACTGAGCCTCTATAATGGGGAAGAATTACCCAGAATTATTGTTTAGTAATCCACTAGATCTACATATAAAACTTAGCCATATTCTGTTTAATGCTTACAGGCAAAAAAGGGATCAGACTCATTTTTAAAAAATAGTTAAAGCTATTGATTGCAACTGTTGATTAGAACCTCTAGAAACTTCAAAGAGTTGTTAAAATAGAATCTTAATTCAATGCAAAATAACTTCACAACTGCTGGCTAGAAACTCACTGTTGTCAAGTCAATTCTGACTCACAGTGACCCCTATAGAATTTCCAAGGCTGTGAATCTTTATTAAAGCAGACTGCTACATCTTTCTCCCCCAGGAGCAGGAAACAGCTGGTAGATTCCAATCACCAACCTTTCTGTCCACAGCTGAGTGCTTTAATCACTGCACCACTAGGGCTCCTGCTGGGTAGAAGAGGCTAGGAATTAGGCAAGAAAAACAGGTCAAGTGGAGTAAGAACACTAACACAAGGGAGTCATACTAGAGAGAGCCGCAGAAGAGCTTCTGTAATCCCCCTCCCAATTGCTGAAGCCAAACACATGGTGTCAAAAAAGGATATTTATCCTTGTTGGGGAGAGGGGGAGAACTGCAGAGTAGACAAAGAAACAGAGTGAAATTGGAAGTCTTCCGATGGCAAATTATTAATGCCTTTTCTCTGAGAAATTGCAAGCAGGCAGAAAAAGGTCTAACCTGAAGAGAAGGATCAAAGACTGAAATAAAAGCTTTGATGCCCAAGTTGCTCTGTAGCCCCAAAGCACTGTGGAGCCATGAATACAGGGAAGACTGTTAACTCCAATGAAATTTTGAAATGAATTGGTTACTTAATCCCTAGGAGGATACAAGAGTGGGATTAGGTAATGATTAGTTGCCTATGAAATTTAGTGATTGCATTTAATTTGAAGTTAGATATTTCTATTTCTTTTTACATTTTACAAAATTTATGCCAATATTAGTGACTGGTTGATATGAATGTCTTATTTGAATAAAAAGTTTATTTCTCAAAAGGTAACATAACCTGATTGGGTCATGTGGTGTAACCTGAAATGCAGCTATCTACCCCTGGGAAGGGAGCTCTGGTAGCATAGTGCCTAAGGCATTTGACTGCTAACCAGAAGGCTGGCAGTTCAAACCCACCAGCCACTCCTCGGAAGGAAGGTTGGGCAAT
>NW_006921755.1:5719608-5732148 GCF_000298275.1 Orycteropus afer afer
ACCTTCCTTCCGAGGAGTGGCTGGTGGGTTTGAACCGCCAGCCTTCTGGTTAGCAGTCAAGTGCCTTAGGCACTATGCTACCAGAGCTCCTAAGGTAAGGATATACTGTACTATATTTCCACACAACAAGGCAGGAAAGTAGGACAATACCTTTTTAATATAATAGGCAATAAAATGTTTATTTGTACTTTGTAAGAACCAGTTGCGCTGTCAAGTAGATCCCATGTGTGGCAGAGTAGAACTGTGCTCTACTGGGTTTTCAAGGGCTGATTTTTCTGAAATAGTTCACCAGGCCTTCCTTCCAACATGCTTCTGAGTGGACTTGAACCTCCAGTCTTTTTGTTAGCAGTTGAGTACATTAACCATTGCATTACCCAGGAACTCTAAATAGCCACTAGCTTATACCAAACAAAATACTGCTTAAACCTTCAAAAAGCATCCAACCATCTCTCTTAAACTTCAAGAAAACTTCTTAACAGTTTGGAATATTTTATCTTTGTGATCAAAAGGTCTAACTTAATGTCTGGCAGAATGATTTGTGGAATTAATGAATAAACGAATATATAAGGGAAGAAATGAAGAGTATGTAACCTAACAAGTAGAGTAGGAGTGAAATACTTTGATCAAATGTCATCATATCACTGGCTAAAAAGTCCATTTCTACTTTAATTTACATAATTCATTAAAGCCTTGTCCATTCTTTTTCAGTATATCTATAACTTTGAATCATGCAAAACATCATATATCATTCTCTGTTTATCAACCTATTAGATTTACTCAGTTTTATTTTTCTTACTGCCTAACTTCACTTATTTGTTAATTGGCTATGAAAAGGAATTCTTCACTCTAAACTATAGTATTGTCCCTAATGGATTAATAAAACTTTAACCACAGCTTGTCATGGAAAAAATCTATTAAGAAACACACAGAAAATACAGTTTTGTCTTCTTTAGTTGTGCCACAGTCATAAAATTGTTGTTGTTGTTGTTGTTGTTATGTGCCATCAAGTCGGACCTGACTCATAGTGAACCCTCCTTGGGTTTCTGAGGCAGTATCACTATGGAAGTAGATTGCCCCATCTTCTTTCTGAGGACAAAGTAGAACTATCTAAATGAGAAAAAAACTTTGAATCTACATTTTTCAAGATTTGCCCACTATCTCAACTTTTATATTTCCTATATTAGCACATTAATATAGGAAATATAAAAGTTGAGATAGTGGGCAAATCTTGAAAAATGTAGATTCAAAGTTTTTTTGGGGGAGCTCTGGTAGCATAGTGGCTAAGGCACTTGACTGCTAACCAGAAGGCTGGCGGTTCAAACCCACCAGCCACTCCTCGGAAGGAAGGTTGGGCAATCCTCCTTCCGTAGTGATACTGCCTCGGAAACCCAAGGAGGGGTCGCTATGAGTCAGGGTTGACTCGACGGCACATAACAACAACAACAACAACATATTAGCACATTAGTCTTATATTTCTATTTCTTCCCATATAACTCCTCCATTTGATTCGCCTCCTTGCTATTTTCCTATCTATCTTGCTCATTCCTTTTCTTGTAGCCATTTGCAACACAGCTTCTTTAGATGTTAAAAGCATTTACCCATAATTCTCTAAGTAAACAATGAAGTTACCGTCTTGCTTACCTGATGTCCTGATTTTCACTAACTCACTGGCAACCATAACATTTATATAGCCTGTACTTACAGAGTCTGTAATAGATAGGTATTTGAGCCTTTCATTGTGTTTTGTTGTTGTTGTTGTTATTTCTGAGTAAGTGACGGTATGGGAGTACTTCCTCTTCTGCATTTGTCAGTAGCACTAAGGCAACAACAGTGTTCTTTCTCTAATCTATGAGCAGAAAATGTCTAAGGTGTTTTGTTCACAATGGACATTTGTCCACATTGAGACTAAAATGAAGCACAGAATTTCTCTACTAAACCCCAGTTAGATGGAGAAGGAGCCACATCTACTGATACACAGGCTGAAGGAAAAAAAAAAATAAGTTTTAGTTTTCTCTTCAAGTATTCTTGACATGCTCTACAGCCAGTCGTAATATATTCTTGCTTAATTCACAGATTTACTTTGACCCTTCTCCAAGGTTACATGTAATATAAGCATCTCAACACTGTAGCAATTTCTGTATCCTGGAGATTATTTGTGATAAATGAAAGCTAAGCAGAGGTCACTAGAACTCACAACACAACAAAATGTATCATATCCTCTGTCAAAATTGAAAAAATATCCTATATTTAAATTGTATAACTAAATCCTGAGTTGCTAAATATTGTTTAGCACATAGTCTTAAAAACCATTTTTTAAACCATTACAATGACTTCAACAAATGTTCACTCAAAATGCAGACAGGTTCTTAAAACTTAAGGTGTCATACACTTTTTTCTCCTCCTCCACACTCCCTGGCCCCCACCATTGTTCAGAACTAACAGATTATAAAAATGTTATTTTTGCACTTGCCTTCTGTGATTTGCCATCTGATTCAATAATGGGTGGGTTAAACCATTCCTTTCAACCCACTTATGCAGTCCAGATGCTATTTTTTTTTTCCAGCAACCATGAGGCAAGTTCTCATGTAGAACTATCCTGCACAACTGAGCAGCCACTGAGTGCTGCTTGATTTCCTCTGTACCTCACATTCACACAAGGAAACACTTTATTCTTGAAGGAGGAAAACAGCCCCCTTTGTTCTTAAACCTTTCATTTGGGGCACCTATCTCAACAGTAAAAATATATATTATGGTTGTAACTATGACTTCAAGAAATGTGAAGGTCAAGGGAGATGTATGTAAATGAAAGATATATAGAAAGGTAACATATAGCATATAGGGGAATATGTGTGAAGGCGAGTGAAGGAAAGAGGTGGGTGTGAAATGCTTATAAGATGCCTGGTCAGAAACCCAGACCTTCGCATTATGTGCTTGGCACAAATATGTCAGGCACTCTTTGGTCCACTGGCATTAATGAAGTAATAGACTGTCATTAACTTCTTGAGCTTGCCTCACAGCCAATTCTACACCTCAAGATGAAAACAGTATGAACAGTAGCCTGCTCAATCTATTTATAGTTATTTCTCAATGTTCCCCCTACTGAACAAGATCTCCTCATCCACAAAGGACTACAGCTCTGTCACCATTTAAGTTAAAGCTTTGTGTTTCTGTTTGTTGTTTTTAGCTTCCATCAAGTCTGCCCCTGATTCATGCACATTGGTATTGGACCAACCATTGAGATCCACAGAGTTTTCATTTGACAATATTTCTAAAGTTGAGCATCAGGCCTTTCTTCCTAGTCTACCTTAGTCTGGAAACTCCCTGAAATTTGCTCAGCATCACAGCAACACACAAGCATCCACTGATGGTTGAGTGGTGGCTGCACTTTAAGTTCACTGCCTGGAAGTCGAACCCAGATCTCCCACAGGAAGGGTGAGAATTCTACCACTGAACCACTACTGCCAACTGTGTTTCCAGAGACCCTTGTTAAACTGTAAATATGTTAAAACAATAATATCTATGAATAGTTTTATTTCAAGCTGTTCATTGGGAGAAGCAATGGAACTAACTGGTGACGAGTGAAAGAGAAAAATATGAATCATGAGAACTGCATGAAGTCCCAGATGGAGAAAGTGCAAGAAGGCCCCCTCAACCCCATCCTGTCTCCTCCAGCACATGGCACCCATGGTTCATTGCAAGCCCTGCTGTCCCCAGGTAGCTGTAGGACAGTAGCATGTCATGAGAGTTAAAGATCTAAGCTGAAGTCTTGGTTCTGCTACTTACAAGCTATGACTTGAGCAAAAATAAATGAAGCTTTCTGGGACTCTGTCACCTCAATTCTAATTTGAGAATAATATGAACACCCTCACAGAGTGTGGGTGTTAGGCTTAAAGGAAGCAACATATGGGAAAGCACCTTGTTAAATGTGTAAGGTTGTTTTAAACTACTATACATATATGTTATTATTAGTTGAGCAGATTGGAAAAATAGGTTTAGTTTTTTTTTTATTTCCATTAAATTCTGAGAAACTGAAAAATATATGGGTTTGTGTAGACATGTATAATTATATATTCATTATTCAGACCAGCACTTTTTAAAGGGATACTACAAAATTAAAGAATTTTAAGACACTTAGTTATACAGGTTTAGAATACAGGTACATATTGGAGTTACGACAAACCACACTTAACAATGTGCTTTTTGTTAATATTTCTTATCGTTTAGTAATATGTACAGCATTGTAGCACAAACTTTGCCAATATTATCATTCACAGATGCATTCACAGATGTTCAATTTTATGATTTACTGTTCAAAACAATGCCATGTAGATTTATTTTTCTAAACTCAATCAAGGGCTTCAGTTGCTTGAAAACATGGACCCAAAGGTTGATAGCTTTGCTAACTTTAATAGACAGATTCAGGAAGCAGTGAGATGTTACTGAAAAATATATGAAGAATAAAAGAAAGTACCACACAGACAACCCTCACTAAATCTCTGACTAGAAACCCTATCTGCATTCCTAAAAATAATACAGATAATCCAGTACCTTCTACAAGTGGAGGTTTTAATCCAACTGACAGTGCCAATGTGATCCAAGTTTTATCCTTGGAGTAAAATTTTATAATTTGTGCCTTTTTTAGGTATGCATGTATTCAAATGTATCTGTAAGTTAATGTGCATTTTTTCCAACCCTCAAAGACAAATAAGGATCAGACTTATAAACACGTTAGGTGCCATCAAGTCAGCTCTGACTCATAGTGATCCTAGGTCCAACAGAATTAAACACTGCCTGGTTGTGCACCATTCTCACCCTGCTGGTATTTGAAATACCAGTGTCATAGCTTCCAACCTCACCAACATGCAAGCTACCACAGTAAGACAAATAGACAGACGAGTGGTGGTTATAAAGAAGCATATGATAAAAAGCAATAATAATGAAAACTAAAAAAAAAAAAAAAATGCAGTATTTGGCTTACATAAGAATTGACTTACAACAGCATTGTCGGAACAGAACCCCATTTTAAATTGGGGAGTAACTGTATACAGATTATACTAGATTAAGGAATTTATTGTTTCAAAAGTAACTAAGAAATAAAGTTGCTCAGCTGAAACCAAGTGATAAATTCCAGTGACCTCTTTTATTGGTAATGTTGCTGGTGAATTTCTACTCCAGAATACCCAAACCTGTTGCCATGGAGTTGATTCCGACTCATGGCAAGTCTATAGGACACAGTAGAACTGTCCTATAGAGTTTAGAGTTTCCAAGGCTGTAAATCTTTATGGAAGCAGACTGCCACATCTTTCTCCTGCAGAGCTGCTGGTGGTTTGAAATGCCAATCTTTTGGTTAGTAGTTGTGGTAGTTGCGTGTCAGCTTGGCTGGGCTGTGGGTTTGAGTGGCTGGGCAGCTGGATATGGTTATTCCCCATGATGAGATTTTAATCACCTTCGTGGTAGACTATGCAGTAAGCAGCTAGAGAGCTGCCTCTGTGGTATAGACTGTTTCCAGTATATAAGAAGAAGCTTTAGAAAAGGTCCTTAGCTTTCTGGAACGTTTGGATCCTGCATTTGGCCGAGTCTTCATCTCAGTGGCCTGGCATGTTGACTGCCAGTCTTGGGATTATTCCTGGACTTGAACCGGTGGTTTGCCAAGTGCCTACTCATCTTGGGATTGGGCTCTACCTGCCGAACCTCAGCAGCTAGCAACTGTCTGAGTTATAAGAAGCCTCTCACTCCAGTGGTCCTAGAATAAGAGGCAGAGCTGATCCCCAAGGTTGAGGGGCCTTCACCAAACCCCTAAAGCCAGCACTCTGAATTTGGACTTCTAACCTCCTAAACTGTAAGAGAAGTAATTCCTGTTTGTGAAAGCCATCCATCTGTGGTACATCTGTTACAGCAGCACTAGAGAACCAAGACAGTAGTCAAGCAGCTAACCACTGCATCCCCAGGGCTCCTAGTCTATGACACTCAGAAATAAAGAAGCTTGAGTAAAATCTGACCGCATGTGCATGTGCACACACACATATACACACCATACACTTCCAATTCAAATGGCAAGCAAGTTCATTGTTTTAAAAAAAAAGAAAAAAATGTTACCCAGTTACACTATTCAAAAAAAAAGAAAAAGAAAATAAACAGCATTGATTTCTGCAACAGAACATATCAACTTTTTTTAACCAGATTTCTTCTTTCAGATTATGTTCATCCAGTTTCTTAAGAGAAAATGAAACTTAAAATTGTAGTCAAAAAGATTTAAAAGAACCTTTTTAAGCCTTACTTTTTTACATGATAGAACAAGCAATCTCCAATAGTAAAAACAAAATCTAAACAAAAAACATTGACAACTGGCAACAAAAAAGAATTTCTGTAAGCCCCACAGGCAAGATTTGGTCATTTCAATGATAAAACATTTTCATTCCCTTTGAGCTTCCAGCCTCTCACCATTACAATGAAGTTATATCTTTAAAACATGCCCCTAGACAATAAAATTCACCATCTCAGTATCTTTATTGGCATTACATGTCCAAAGAGGTGAGATCCAAACGATTTAGTATATCAACAATGTATGGCATAACATTAATATACAGTTTTATTTGCTACCACTCCCCAAGCACTACTCTCCCCATGAAACAGTTCTTACACTCCTTTTAACATATTACTAAGAACACCATTCATCACATTATAATTATTTGTTGTTTCTTAACCTGAACGTAGTCTTTCAATGGTAGAGCTGTTCAGTTCTTACAAAAGTCCTAAGCAGTCACTTAATACACTCTATATATTATATGTAATGAGTAAAACTTCAAATGAAAAAAATAATTTAGCTCATACATTTTTAGGAAGTTTGTTATCCAAGTATATTCACAAGGTGTAAATGCTAAAAATAAAATATAAGTCCCCTTTGTCCCTTTCAGGGAAAAAAATATATAAACTATACATTTCATGAACAAAAAATTTCTTACATTTTAGAGAAGCAACATAGCTTAGTGGTTCAGAGGAGTCAGATTGTTAGCTCTACATCCTAGCTACATCATTTACTGCTTGATTGACCTCAGGCAAGTTATTTAACTTCTCTTTGTCACATGTGTGTGTCACCTATAAAACTAGTTGACTGGCTGCTGTCAAGTCTATTCTAACACGAGCAAACCTCACGTGTTTCAGAGAAACAGCTGGTTTGTCAGAAGCAGATCACCAGGCCTCTCTTTCGATGTGCCCCAGGGTGGACTCAAACCTCTAATCTTTGAGTTAGCGGCCAAGCATATTAACCATTTATACCATCCAAGGACTATCATCTATTAAAGGAGACTGCTAATGACACTTACCTTACAAAAAACAAAACAAAACAAAACGCACTGCTGTCAAGTCCAATCCAACTCATGGCGACCCCTCCTTAGGCTTCCGAGGCAGTATCACTATGGAAGTAGATTGTCTAATCTTCTTTCTGAGGAGTGGCTGGTGGGTTCGAACTGCCAGTCTTCTGGGTAGCAGTCAAATGCCTTAGGCACTATGCCACCAGAGCTCCAGAGTTGTATTAAATGAGCCAACATGAGTAAAGCACTTAGGACAGCACCTAGCATGCACAAAGCACATTTTATGAGTTAGCTATGTTTGTCACTATCATCCACCTTCAACAGTTTCTATCATCGCTAATTACACCTTGTAGAACAAAACAACCTTGGATGGTTGTTTTGGTTACCTCTGTGCTACTCTGACAAGAATATACCACAAACAAATGGGATGCCTTGAACAAACAAGAGGTTATTCTCTCACAGTTTGGAAGTGTTAAGTCTAAGTTCAAAGTGCCAGGCTCTAAGGGCTGGGAGAAAGCCCATCAACCTTGGCTTCAGCTCTGCCTCCTGCTCCCAGCCCACTAAAGCCAGAGGCTTTTCTTCACTCAGGCAGCTGCTAGCTGCTGAGGCTGGCAAGCCTAAGGTTGACAAGTAAAAAAGTGCAGTTTCAATGTTACCAAACCACACAGCAGGCCATTCATTCAAGTCCACTGAGAGTCCCAAGGTCGGCAGAGCATAGCAAGCTGCTGAACAACAACATGGCTATAGACAGGGTTCAAGCATGCCATAAGCTAGAGACCATTCCCAAAGCTGTTTCTTATATATGGGAAGCAGACCACATACTCAAAGCAGCTACTCAGCTGCTCCAATAGACTCCACCATGGAGTTAATTACCAGTCTCACCATGGGGAATAACTACATTCAGCTGCCCAGCCACTCAACCAGGCCCAGCCACCTTGACACACCAACTTCACCACCACAATGGTGCTAGGTTATTCTCCTCTACTGCTGTCATATTTGCAATACTGAATAATCCTCCATAGTCTTTAAATTGCTTCTTATGGTTGCCAATATTGGGCATGCAAAGCATACCTAAAAGGGTATGTTAGTAAAAATGCTTCAAAAGCTTCTAATTTGAAACCAATGCCAGTGTAAGAGAGCTCCTGCATGGATTCAAAATAGCAGGATGCTCCATTACTAGACCCACAGGAAGATGTCACAGTTACTGCTTGACTTTCCTCATGAACAGTCCATCCTTCCCTTTATTGTATTTGCCTGTCACTACTGCCATATCCTTCTGTCGAGTTACATAGAGCAGAATGTAGTTGCCTTAATGTGGACTTACTAGATCCCTGCTGAGGGCTTAAGGCTCTAATGCATCTTTATGTGAGGAACAAAATAACACTGAATTTTACACCATCAGCTCATGCTAAGAATGCACATCAATTTATGTCCACAATATAACCTGTGTTTCATTTCAAACCATTCCCTAGTAATTCTCACTTAGGACTGCAGATTAATAAGCATGTTCAATTAATGATTTTGCCTTTTTTCCCAAATTAAATCTCCTTCCCACACTAATTTTATAATTCAATTAAAATAAGCCATCAAGTTTTCTTAGCATGATTTGCTCTTTATAAACCCCCTGCCACTTTTTTCCCATTTTCATTGTTTCAGTAGGCCAACTGCTGAAATGAAGCTGTAGATAAAGAGAAAATGTTTTGTAAACTCCCCACTATCTAAATGCTCCTAGGGACATGCCATTTCAAGAAAATCCTTTTCCTCGACCTACTATCCACACAGATATATCACACAGGGAGCCCACTAAACACCTTGACAGGAACTTACTGGTTAGCTCAAAATCATACTGGAGACCCAAAATCCCAGGTTTGCTTAGATTTCTCACAGGACAGGAAACAAAGCAGCAGCAGGATGCTTCCCTGCTCATTTTAAGCTTTTCTCCTAAAGATTCTCAAAGAATTGAAGTCAACAACAAGAAGTAATATTTCAATGTTTTCTAGCTTACAAATGATGTGAATTGCCTCATACATTTCTCACAAATAACAACCTGGCAGAGAAATAATACTGCCAAGTATTCTTATAAAGGTACCACAGTTTGAAGATTAAGTTTGCAGGATGTGAACTCAGAACAGATGAGTATGGATCCTAGTTCCCCTGTTTCCTAGCTGTTTGAACTTGGCCAAGTTTATATACTCAGTAGGGTATGAAACAGGGTGAGTAAGAGTATCCAACTTACACATTTGTTGTATGAGTTAATAATTTAATTCATGCAAATTGTTTAAAAAAGTGTCTGGCACATGGTAGGTGCTCAGGAAATTAGAGCTATGATTAATATTTGACAAATGATGACATTAAGCCTCAGGAAATCAAAATGATTTCTCCAAGGTAATAGAGGTGGTTGATGGTGAGACCCTACCTCAACTCCAGAATTCCTGAGAGCTTTCCATGTCAGTCAACACATTCTAGCAGCATCTCACTTCTAATGTGCATAAACTTCACATTTTAGCATAAGTGAGACTGTTGGGGACTCTGACATAGGTACCTAAGTGAGTATCACCTAGTACTATTGTATGCTTAAGACATCTCAACTGCTGGACAGCCTGCTCAGAGAACTGGACTTAGGAAAAGCAAAGTCTTTACAGGATCCCATAATTGAGCCAACTTCACATAAAGTTTAAGAAGGGCTTGTTTGGCTAAACCAAAGAGAGCTAAGGAATTGCTGCACTGGACCTAAATAAAACCATATTATTTGACTCACCCTATGTGCCCTTAAGCATTCAGCTGCTAACTAAAAAGGCAGGCGCTTCAAATCCATTTAGTGGCTCTGCAGGAAAAAGACCTGGCAATCTGCTCCCAAAAAGATTACAGCCTAGGGAATCCTATGAGGCTATTTTACTCTCACATAGGGTCACTCTAAGTCAGAATCAACTTGACAGCATCTAATGACAACATGTGCATCTCACTGCTGCAAAATGAATCATTTATATTATTATTATTCCTAGAACTTGTGCTATTTCATGTCTCAAGTGATCTACTATTCCCTCTGCCTTATTGTATATTATTATTCTACTTATCTTCAATAATTACTTGGAATTTTCAAATCTTTTGAGAAATCTTCCTTGGTCTCCCAATAACACATTGATTGGACCCTTTCCTATTTTCCAATAGGATGAACTGTCCTGCATCATAGCTCTTGTGAGCTACACTGTAATCACTGGTTTCCTGGTCTCTATGTCCCATTGCCGTGAGGATATTATATTTAGTTTGGTAACTGCAGCACCTAGCATAGAGCCTGGCATAAAGTATTTACTGATTGACTGGAAGTCTGAATGAATGAATTTATGAGTAAAACAGGAAGACCTCAGAGTCTGAGCATCCTACCATTAGGCACATTATCATTCAACCTGGCTTCTCACCAGAGACAGGCAAGATAGAATAAATGATGAAGAGAAAAAGTATGACTTTGTATGTGATATTAATCAGTTAATGAAGCTCCCATAGAATTTGAAAAAAAGAGAAAATTTCACCACCAGCTATCTAGCCTGATTTGCATGTGTTCCAATCTTCAAAGTATTCCTTTTGATTCCTTTAATCAATAGATATTTTAGAAAGCTCTTCATTACTTCCTAATTGTCCAAATTCATTTTCTTCATTTTTCCTTATTAGAAGCACATTTTTCCAAATGAGCTAAGTAGATCAGCAATTTTCAAATCATTATTAACTTTAAGCATTTCTCTCAGTTATTAACATGCTCCTTCCATCTCTCTAGGAGTAGAATCTTTTCTCCATCTTTAAAAGTCCATCTGGCTCAATTTCTAGACTTCTTTTATCCATATATTTTTAAATAAAATCAACTTTATCCAAAAGAGTAGGCAATGTTTATAATAATCCTCATCCTACATACGTTATCACATCTCTGATTTTCGGTGGAAATGCAAGTGAATCCCTATTATGGTAACATTTCCCAAATAAGTAAATTATTAAGATTCATATAGATTTTAATCTGACCCAACCAAATCAACTGGTAAAGTCATCACAATGACTTACAAAATATTTTACAAATCATTTAAATGGATATATTAAAATAGAAAATATGTATACTTATTGACTGCACAATCCCATTATTAGGAATCTCTCCCAACAAAAATTACATCACAGTATGCAAGGAGATATGCAAAATAAAGTTCATTGTAGCATGGATCATTGTGACAAAAATTGGAAACATAGTGAATGTGCATCAATAAAAGAGCTGAATATAAAACAAACTCTGCTCTGTAAACTTGCACTTAAAGCACAATTAAAAAAAAAAAAAGAGTGATTGAAAATCTGTGTTATACCTATACCATAGAATATTATGCAGCCATTTATATGTGATTGCATTAACATGGATGAAAGTACAGCAAGGTATTCGTTAGGTTATTACTGAGGAGAGGAGGCAATGGGAAGGAAAGAGGAGAAAGATAAGAAAGGGAATAAAGGGACAGGCAAGAAAAAGCAGAAGGGCATTCATGACAAAATATTTTATAGGATATGATCTCATTTAGGAGCTCTGGTAGCGTAGTGCCTAAGGCATGTGACTGCTAACCAGAAGGCTGGCAGTTCAAACCCACCAGCCAATCCTTGGAAGAAAGGTTGGGCAATCTACTTCCATAGTGATACTGCCTTAGAAACCCAAGGAGGGGTTGCTATGAGTCAGATCCAACTCAACAGCAGTGGGTTTGGTTTTGGTTTTTTTGAATCTCATTTTAGTAAAATTGCATAGGAATGCATGAACATGAATATATATATTCATATCATTCATACATATATTCATTCATACATTCCTATGTAATTTTATTTAAATGTGATGGTCATATATGTGTGTGTGTATACACAAAGTATGACTTTGTGTGTTATTAATCAGTTAATGAAGCTCCCACAGAATTTGAAAAAAAGAGAAAATTTCACCACCAGCTATCAAGTCTGATATGCATGTGTTCAAATCTTCGAAGTATTTCTTTTGATTCTTTTAATCAACAGATATTTTAGAAAGCTCTTCATTACTTCTTACTTGTCCAAATTCATTTTGTTCATTTTTCCTTATTGTTGTTGCTGTTATGTGCCGTCGAGTCGGACCCAATTCATAGCGACCACTCCTTGGGTTTCTGAGGCAGTATCACTACAGAAGTAGATTGCCCCATCTTCCTTCCAAGGAGTGGCTGGTGGGTTTGAACCACCAGCCTTCTGGTTA
>NW_006921755.1:5732988-5757083 GCF_000298275.1 Orycteropus afer afer
GATGTTTCAAGATCTGTCCTGAAATACAATGCTGTCAGTGATAGGATAATATCCATACACCTACAAGGAAGACCAGTTAATACAACTATTATTCAAATTTATACACCAACTACCAAAGCCAAAGATGATGAAATTGAAGATTTTTATTAGCTTCTGCAGTCTGAAATTGACCGAACATGCAATTAGGATGTGTTAATTATCACTGGTAACTGGAATGCAAAAGCTGGAAACAAAGAAGAATCACTGGTAGTTGGAAAATTTGGCCTTGGTGACAGAAATGATGCTGGAAATCGCATGACAGAATTTTGTAAGACCCACAAGTTATTCACTGCAAATACCTTTTTTCAACAACACAAATGGCAACTATACATGTGGACTTCGCCAGACAGAATACACAGGAATCCAATTGACTACATCTGTGGCAAGAGGTGATGGAAAAGCTCAATATCTTCAGCCAAAACAAGGCCAGAGCTGATTGTGGAGCAGACCATCAACTCCTCATATGCAAATTCAACTTGAAGTTAAAGACAATTTAAACAAGTCCACCAAAAATATGATCTTGAATATATCCCTCCTGAATTTAGAGATCATCTAAAGAATAGATTTGATGCAATGAACACCAATGACCAAAAACTAGAAGAACTGTGGGATGACATCAAGAACATCATCCGTGAAGAAAGCAAGAGGTCACTAAAAAGACGAGAAAGGAAGAAAAGGCAAAAATGGATGACAAAAGAGACTCTGAAATTTGCTCTTGAGCAGACAAGACAGAAACTAAAGGAAAGACAAGACAAGACAAAAGAAAAACAGAACAGAACAAAGAAAAGAACAGCTCAAACAGACAAAGCCAATTACTATAATGAAATTATAGTAACCTGGAGTTAAAAAACCAAAACAGAAGAACATACTCAGCATTTCTCAAGTTGAAAGAACTGAGGAAAAAATTTAAGCCTCAAGTTGCAATACTGAAAGATTCTATGGGCAAAATATTGAATGATGCAGGAAACATCAAAAGAAGATGAAGGATTACACAGAGTCACTGTACCAAAAGAACAGGTCGATATCCATCCATTTCAAGAGGAAGCATATGATGAAGAATTAATGGTATTGAAGGAAGAAACTGAAGCTGCACTGAAGGAAATGGCGAAGAACAAGGCTCCAGGAATTGACGGAATACCCACTGAGATGGTTCAACAAGCAGATGCCCCACTGGAGGCACTCACTCTGTTATGCCAAGAGATTTGGAAGACAGCTACCTGGCCAACTGACTGGAAGAGATCCATATTTGTATCTATTCCAAAGAAAGGTGATCCCACAGAATGTGAAAATTATCAAACAATATCATTAATATTGCACATAAGTGAGATCTTACTGAAGATAATTCAAAAACAGTTGCAGCAGTATAGTGACAGAGAACTTCAGAAGTACAAGCTAGATTCAGAAAAGGACATGGAGCAAGGGATATCATAGCTGCTGTCAGATGGATCCTGGCTCAAAGCAAAGAATACCAGAAAGGTGTTTGCTTGTGTTTTATTGACTATGCATAGCATGCAATTGTGTGGATCATAACAAATTACAAATGATGTTGAGAAGAATGGTAATTCTAGAACACTTAATTATACTCCTGAGGAACCTGTACATAGACCAGGAGGCTGTTGTTCGAACAGAACAAGGGGACACTGCGTGGTTTGAAATCAGGAAGGGAGTGTATCAGGGTTGAATCCTTTCACTGTACTTATTCAATCTATATGCTGAGCAAATAATCCGAGAAGGTGGACTATATGAAGAAGAACGTGGCATCAAGATTGGAGGAAGAATCGTTAAATATATGTAAGAGAGAGAGAGTAGTGTAAGTGAGACCAAGGATTATGTACTTATATATTAGAACCCAATTCTAGCCACAGGATTAGGTGCAGATTATAAGCAGTACTAGAGCCCCTGAGTGGTGCAAACAATTAAATGAGTGACTACTAAAGAAAAGGCTGGTGGTTGAAATCCACCTAGGTGTGCCTCAGAAGAAAGTGCTGGGGATCTACTTCTGAAGGATCACAACAACGGAAAACCCTATGGAGCACAGTTCAACCCTGACACACACGGGACAGTAATGAGATGACAACTAGTTTGGTTTTGGTTTATAGGCAATATCACCAGTATATAATCAACCTGCTTGATCGACTATATTCTTATCAAGAATATTCTTTTAAAAAAAACCTTTTCTGATTTTAATTTTTAATCCATTTTAAAATCTCAGCTAATGTCATTCCTTCTTAAGTTGGGTTCTCCACTTGTTTCCCCAGATATTTCATTTTCCAGGAAGTCTTCAGAATTCCTCTATAAACACGCTTAAATTTATATACTTTGTGATATCTTATTTTGCTGGATGAAGTGCAATACAATGTAAGAACTCCTGTTTCAGTTATATATACCTCAGGTTTAATGGTTTCCTTCTAAACTTAGTTAAGAGTTCCACAGTGAGAGAAGGAATGCCAAATATGAAGATAAATACATGGACCAACAATCTACTGAAAACTGCAGTGTAGGCTCCTGAAAATATCTTGTATACCTGGTCTTCTCCCATGACTTCTAGAACTTGTTTGTATACAAACAAGCTTTTGGAAGACACACTGATTCTATTCATATTTAAAATAACCCAGTATTTTCATCAACCCAAATTGAAAAATAAGATGTCTAGCTACCCAAATTTTAGAAAGCATTTTAATTACTTTGGTGTATAAAAGTTATTGTGAAAGTAGAATCCTAAAAATACTCAAGGACTGATATAGATAAAGAAGATAAAGAATAAATTAATCCATGGTATCATTTCTAGGCCATTATCATCAGCATAAGTGTTTTTAATTATCTTTCCCCTCAGAGACTTGATGTTTTACAAGATGTATTCTACCAAAACAAATGAATTTATAAAGTAAGAATTATTTTTAAAAAACCTCCTCACTAAATGTCTTAAGTGCCCATCAGAGCTACTGACCAAGATGAGGGAACCAGTGTTATACATGTAATTGAAATAATTTAATTAAAGACAAATAATTTGTTATCATAGACCAATGTAGCCTCTTGTTACAATGCAGTTTCTTTAAAATAATGAAAATAGTTGAAGGTACACCTTGGAGCTCAACGCTTCTACTGACCTCTATTTCAGAATCACTATTTGGCAGCCAAAGAATAAATTATGGTTAAAAATCAGCTTTATTTTAATTTGTAAATGTGTTCATTTACATTTTAAAAAGCAAACAACCCAGAAAAGAATATCAAGATTAATTTACAAAAAGAGTAGCTCTGCAGTGACCCATGAAAAATGTATGCCTTAACCTTATGCCAAGGGCAGAGGAGACAAATGGACATGAATGATGAGCTCTCAGCAACCTTCTAATTTCACATACCAAGATTCAGTAATGGATAAGAGGAAACCTATCAGCAGAAGACAATGAATGCAATATTTTGGTTCACTTTTTTGGTACACCTATTTCTTTTACTTCTACAAGATAGGTTTTGCTCTGTTTTGCCTGCTCTGAAAAAGATATGCAGATGCAGTCACATTCTCGGGAGACCAGGAATCAGATGATCAAGTCAAAACAAATCCTTTTGAAAGCACCTCATCTCATGGCAGATGAAGAAAGGGATATATTATTGGCCATCCTGAAAATTCCCTGCACAAGAAACATCTTAAAAGCACATGTCTAAAGTTCCAACCTTGAAAACTAGGTTGTCAAGTTTTGGAAGTTAGAGAGTCATGTAATTTTGTTGTTTTTCTTAAAATAAAGGCACGGAACTAATAAATATCGCATCACATTGAATTCCTGTTAATCCCCACTTTGTTCATTTACAAACCACAGAGATCTCAGAGAAAAATACTCTACTAGCAATTTCAAACCATGATTCTGTTAAAGATTTAACATCTGAGGTCAGAATGAGGTCTTCTTATTAAGCTGCCATTTCCTTTACAAAATAGTCTAATTTGTACTTACTGCTACCCTTTGAACTCTCATAGTGAATAATTAAAACTAAACTGCAAAGCATATTTTGTGATGCTGATTACACTGTAGATCACAGGTTTTTGCTTAGTGGCTCATTTAAAATGCTCACCAATCCCCAGAGGGATAACCCTGCCATTAGTCTGAATCGACAAAATTGGCTGGCCCCTAAAAGCAAAGCAGACAGCTCCAACTCATAATAAAACCGTCTTGTTGACGACTCACCGTATTGACAGCAGGGTCCCTGAAATCCTTCTGAACATGGGCACTACTGGGCTTCACCATCTGAGCATCTCCCTTCATTGAAATGTGCCCCCACTGCAGAGATGGCTAAAAGGAGGGTGGACGAGGAAGGCAGGAGAATGGAGTTGAGGGAAAGAAGGAAAATTATTGTTGTAAGCGACACCATTAGTAACACAATGTGATTTAGAAATTTTCATCAGCTCCCCCATAGCAAAGTTAAGCAGTGTTTTCATTACAAGACTTTACTGTGTAAGGCTTTGAAGAGTTCTGTGATCAGTATCACCCGGACACTTATAAAAATGAAGACTCTTAGGCCCCACTCCAGACCTATAGAACCAGAATCTAGGTGACTCATGCTCTCATCCAAGTCTGACAAGTACTGATCTACAGAAACTCCATAGAAAAGATACTTGTGTGTCCAAAGCACCTAAAAATCAAACGAGATACATTTACTTACCACAGGCAAAATAAACTGTCTTCTAAATAAAGAGACAGACTATTCACCAAGATAAAGAGATGGTTTCACAATCAGTAATTTCCATGAATTTACACGACAATTGATGGCATCATGTGTAGATATTTTCACTGACCTTCTATCAGCCAGCTGCAATGGCTGAGCACTGCATGCAAACACACAGTGTCCCCTGGTGTACCAGTCAACACTAAACCCACTTAACATTGGAAGCCTACAGCAGCTTCACTGAGATATTTCAAGAGCAGAAAACACTGTGGAAAAGGAAGCAGAATGCCAACAAACTCCCTAAGGTACAGGATAGCAGGAGAGATGAATTGTTGTGCTATGGCATTGCATTGATTGCAACACACTAAAGCATTTTAAGTGACTTCACAATAACTATAAACACATACTATAGGTAAAGGAGTTACTAAATGGAACCATTACTCCTGGCGTGAATAACTATATAATGCCACTAGTTTTGCTGCTTGAGTGCTGTCAAATATACTCCAGAGATTCTGAAATACCCTCATGAGAGGTTTGCAAAAGGACTACATACCTCATCTTAAAAAGTAAACTGCCTCCAGAGTTCTGCAATTAATCATGACAAGCAGAAGTTGAGCAATCCCATTTAGATTTAGTACGGTGATTTCCCTCTGGACTTTTGAATCAACTGTGGATTACAAATTTGATGATATGGGAAAGGGGCAAACAGAAAAGGGAGATGGAAGGCAAGGTCTAACCTGTCTGGTTTTAAATAAACTGTCTTCTAAATAAAGAGACAGACTATAAAGCAGCACTTCATGGGTGCTGAGTCCTGATCTATCATTAGAAACGCTTAACAGAAAGGCTTTTTGTACATTTTTGCACGTCATGTGTGAATTTTCACTCCAAAGAGATGCTCTGAGTCTGTGGTAATTCTAAAGATGCCTGAAATTTGACAGGCATGATATGATAGAAGCCAAAAACTGGGCAGAATCATCACTTTCAGTGACAAAGAAGAATTATAACTCACAGTGTAGACAGCCTGGTTCATTGTGTCGGCTCCAGCCAGGGCAGCACTTGTAGATTGTTCTCTGCTCCACACTGTACTCCAGTCTGTACATAGTGTAGTACCGGGTCCTAAGGTACAAAGGAATCTGGATCACGGGGATGTGACATTAAAAAGTCTCCCTCTTACCTAAAACCTCTCATAAAATACATGTGTGTGTGGGTTTATGTGTGTGTCTATACACATATATCCACACACCTATATACACATATATGTATACAGAACTTGTTTGTACATTTATATATATACACATAAACTTGTTTGTATATGTAGAGACATGTATATACAAACAAGTTCTGTTCTTAATTCTGTCTTTAAGTTGAATTTGTACGTAAGTCAGAACAGTTAGATACAGCTCATATCTAACATCAAATGTTTGTCTTAGTATGTGGATTATAATGTACTTTTTATGTATAAAACATACTAAACAAACACTTCCAGATACACTAAAATGTCTGAACCATAATAATATAGTAATAATAATATTTTGTTGTATGTTGTAAAGTAGCAGCTGATTGTTTTCATGAACCATTGTATGTAACTCAAATTTTTAGTAAAATAGGATTTATGGGAAGTGGTTTGTAACTACAGGTGGTACATAAATTGGATGTTCATAACCTGGGGACTGCCTGGGTACATATCTATATCGGCATACATATCTATCCACACATACATATATATTAAAAAAAAAAAACACTCACTGCCGTCCAGTTGGTTCCAACTCATAGCAACCCCCACTGGGTTTCTGAAGCAGTAAATCTTCCTTCTACAGAGCAGCTGGTAGATTTGAACCACCAACCTTCTGGTTAGTAGTCAAATGCCTTAGGCACTGCACCACACACACACACACACACACACACAAATATATGCATGCACACACAATTTCACAACATGTGTATATTATATATGTACCACAGTCCAATGCAGCTATAACAAAAACCAAACCAAACCAAACTCATTGCTACTGAGTCAATTACAACTCATAGTGACCATAAAGGACAGAAGAGAACTGCCCCATAGGGTTTCCAAGTCTGCAATCTTTACAGAATTAGACTGACACATCTTTCTCCTAAGGTACAGCTGGTGAGTGCGAACCACTGACTTTCCTCTCAGTTAATCAATGAAAATTAAGAGTACCCCCATCTTGTGGTATAAAAGGGCTACTCAAGGTATCAATAATGGAATTCCCAAATTATGAAAAGAACAATGAAATCCTGAATAATAATAATATACATGGCTTGCAACTAGACATTGAAACCAAAAACTCACTGTCATCGAGTCGGATCTGCCTCATAGTGACCCCTCCTTGGGTTTCTGAGGCTGTATCTCTACAGAAGTAGATTGCGCAACCTTCCTTCCAAAAGTGCCTCATATATTGATCCCATTATAATATGCATTCTCAAAAGGGGTGGTATCACCACAAGGGAGCTATGATTGGTTCATGGGAGACCAAACCAAACCAAACTAACTGCTATCAGGTCAGATCCGACTCATAGCGACCCTTCCTTGGGTTTCCAAGGTGATATTACTACAGAAGTAGATTGCCCAACCTTCCTTCCAAGGAGTGGCCAGTGGGTTTGAACAGCCAGACTTCTGGTTAGCAGTTAAATGCCTTAGGCACTATGCCACCAGAGCTCCTCGTTCATGGGAGGGTGGGATGGAAATAAAACCTTAGCTAATGCAATGGTTTGTGGTCCTCCAAAAGGGCACAGACATATATAGATATAAAGTATATCTGTAATATTAAAATGTCTTGGGAGAGATGAATAATAACAACAACAAAAAAAAGAAACTTGAAGTTCCTTGAGGTCAATAATGAACAAAAGTTTGAGAAATAATGAACTACTGCTATTCTTGTTGATTTCTCACTAAATCATAATTCCAAATATCTCTAAAACAGCTTATTTCCTTTCTATAAGGTCAATGTCATGTTTACTCTTGATCCCAAAAGTACTAATACATTCTTGCCCCTTCACATACTTCTCCCCACTCCCTAAACCCACTCTCCCCTTTATTATTCAAGGTCAATCTCAAGTTCTACTTTCTTTAAACTCTCCTTCACCATCATGCCATCGTGTATTGCTCTTTCTCCTCCCTCAAAGAGAGAACTTCTTGTCTGTGCCATTTTTTAAGACACTTAATTATTCATCATCTTGAAGCGCAAGCTAATATTTTGTGTCTGTTTCTTTCCATACAGTATATAAGTAGAGGGCAGGACTTGTGCCAAGTATTTTTGAATATTGGCCTTAACTCCAAACCCAGTGTCTTACACATAACAGATGCTCTATAAATATTTGTTAAATAAAGGAATGCATAACATCACTAAACTCTCGAGAATAAAAATATAAGACCTGTTTTATGTATTCATATTTGTTTTCCCAAATCTGAGTGTCTATATGATAGCGTATTTCTTTGGCTTAGTCTAATACCAACAATGAACCTCATGGGGAGAGCACAGAAAATCTAAATGAAAAGCCATTTTCAAATCAAGTACTCTAATGAATAAATCACATGCCCTATGAACTAAATGTGGTTTCCAAGTTCTTTTCTTTTAGAAGAACTTTTCCTGACACAACATTATACTATCTCATACATACTGAGTACCTACTGTGTACTAAGCATTATACACATGTTAAATAACCCACTGTTGTCAAGTCGGATCCGACTCATAGTGATCCCTCCTTGGGTTTCCAAGGCAGTATCACTACAGAAGTAGATTGCCCAATTTTTCTTCTGAGGAATGGATAGTGGGTTTGAACTGCCAGCCTTCTGGTTGGCAGTCAAATGCTTTAGGCACTATGTCATGTGTTAAATATGTTTTTTTCAATTCAATCTTCATAATATCAATGCATGACATTATTTTTCTAACTTTACAGACTAAGGTAGGGATATGTGGAGACTTGGCCTAAAACCACACAAGTAACAGGCAGAGGAAGTTTTCTGATTTGAGTTTCATTTAAAGGCCCTGAGTTTAAACCAAAACAAGATTGTCCCTCCAAAAGTATAAATAAATAAACAAATTTCATTTAAAGGGTCTTGAGTTAAGAAAAAGTCTTCCTTCTGAAAGAATAAACAAATAACTGAAGTATATATGTAAATATCACCAATTACAATTTTTTTTTATTATTTTTATTTTTTATTTAGCCCTAAGAAGCCCTGGTAGCACAGTAGTTAAAGCGCTTGGCTGGTAATCCAAAGGTCAGCAGTTCCAAACCACCAGTCACTTCATGGGATAAAGATGTAGTGGTCTGCTTTGGTAAATGTTTATGCCTTGGAAACCCTATGGGGCAGTTCTTTTTTGTCCTATAGCGTTACTATGAGTCGGAACCAATTCAAAGGCAGTGGGTTTTGGGTTTTGATTTATCAGTGTTCTAATATTTCCATATAATGGCAAACCCAGTTTCCTAAATGTTCCCAAATTTACGTAGGTAATAGTAAAAATAATACCAAAAATAATAATAATTATTTCATTAACCTAAACCGTACTTTTTTTAAACATTGTTGTTGTTGTTGTTATGTGCCGTCAAGTCGGCCCCAACTCATAGCAACCCCTCCTTGGGTTTCCGAGGCAGCATCACTACAGAAGTAGGATTGCCCAACCTTTAGACCCATAATGTGTTATGTTTCACATGAAGTATAATCCATTAACAACTATTTGTATTATTTGAAAAGGTACTTAGATGTTTTGTAAAACTATTTTAAAACTTTTGGGAAAAAAGTCTGCATGAAGCCTTGACTCTCCTGGAAAACATGTGGATATTTGCTTTTTCTCTCCTTTTCTACAACCTGTTGAGTTAATCCTTATTCAAAGGCCATAGTAAAGGTAAAGAAACTCTGGGTTTCAAAGTACTACAAGAGTACCAAGGGCAGGTTCACAACTGTAGATCTCCTAGATCCAAGTCGTGCTAAATTTAGCAAACCAACACAATATTATTTCTTTCTGTTAGTCTTCTGATCTTCAGCTTTCAATGGTATATCACGGCATGGGATAAAATTAGTGGCATCTTACCTAAAATACCTCACACATCCAAGGGGCTTAAAGTAAGCTTACAAAATAACCTGTTTATAAATGTCTAAATGTATTCATACAATTCTGAAAGAGCCAGGTGAGCACACCTTATTACTTAATTATATAATTATTTCCTAAAATTTATTGGATGAAAGTATTCAGATTCAGTAGAGGTTTTTTGGGAGCTCTGGTAGCATAGCACCTAAGGCACTGGACTGCTAACCAGAAGGCTGGCGGTTTAAACCCACTAGCCACTCCTTGGAAGGAAGATGGGGCAATCTACTTCCGTAGTGATACTGCCTCAGAAACCCAAGGAGGGGTCGCTATGAGTCGTGTCCGACTCGATGACACATAACAAAATAAGAGGTCTTTTGGTCTTGATTTTGGATAATGAGAGGAAACAGGAGAATCCCTCTTACCTTCTTTCATAACCCACACACCACTTTGGGCCTGAACAATCTTGTTTCCAGAGCTTGACAGTCTGTGTAAATGCCCATACACATGGGTGTGGAAGTCCTACTATAGTCAGTTGCTGTTCTTCACAAACATTTGGCCTTGAAAAAAGAAAAGAGTAGTAATGCAATATAAATATACAGTTTATGTTTTAAGCCTACACCATTTGTTCCCCCCTTTTCCATAAAACGCTCACAAGCAATCTTACAAAAATACATAAAGTAGAAAGAAAAACACAGGCAATATTTTAAAAATGCAACATGAGGAAAAAGAAAAATCTGATTAGATATAATAAACTAGGAAATATTTAGAAAACAGATATAATAATCATAAGGTCCCATGTGGTAGAAAAAAATGAGCTGCAAATTAATTTATGAGCTCTTTGTAGCCAAAATTAAAAAAGAAATGAGAGTAAAGATTCTCAATATCCATGAAGAAAAAGCAGACCAATTCACCAAAATAAGTTAAATTTCTCCAGGAAATGATTCCTGAATATTATTTTCCAACAGAAGTTTAATTAATTACATAAGTAATATTTTTAACAACAAATATTTTCAACCAGTGCCATTATATTAATATTTCCTTAAGAAAGAGTTTGTACAACTTTATAGGATTTTTAGATTTGCTCATATGCAAGTTCATGTTGAAACTGAAAAAAATTAGAACAAGTTCACAAAAGCCAAAGGATGACCATGAGTATATCACACCTGAATCTAGAGACCATCTCAAGAAAAGATTTGATGCACTGAAAACTACTTACCGAAGACCAGACACGTTCATACATGAAGAAAGCAAAATGGCACTAAAAAGACAAAGAAAGAAAAGACTAAAATGGATATCAGAAGACACTCTGAAATTTGCCCTGAATGGAGAATACCTAAAGCAAATGGAAGACAGAATGAAATAAAAGAGCTGAACAGAAAATTCAAAGAGCAGCTCAAGAAGACAAAGTATTATAATGAATATGCAAAGACCTAGAGTTAGGCAATCTACTTCCGTAGTGATACTGCCTCAGAAACCCAAGGAGAGGTCGCTACGAGTCGGTCTGACTCAACAGCATGTAACAACAACAACAACAACAGAGTTAGAAAAACAAAATGGAAGAGCACTGAGCATTTCTTAAGCCAAAAGAACTGAAAAAAAAATTCAAGTCTAGAGTTACAGCATTGAGGATTCTATGGGCAAAATAATGAACAATGCAGGAAGCATCAAAAGAAGATGGAAGGAATACCCAGAGTTATTATACCAAAAAGAATTGATTAACATTCAACCATTTCAGGAAGAAGCATGTGATCAAGAACTGATGGTACAGAAGGAAAAAGTCCAAAGTTCACTGAAGGCACTGGCAAAAAACTAAGCTCCAGGAATTGATGGAATACCAGTTGAGATGTTTCAACAAAAGGATCCAACACTGGGAACACTCACTCCTCTATGCCAAGAAATTTGGAAGACAAATTTCTACCTGGCCAACCTACCAGAAGAGAGGCATAATTATGCCTGTTCCAAAGAAAAGTGATCCAACAGAATGAGGAAATTATTGAACAATATCATTAATATCATATGCAAGTAAAGTTTTGCCATAGATAACTCAAAAACAGTTGTAGCAGGACATCGACAGGGAACTGCCAGAAATTCAAGCTGGATTTAGAAAAGGATATGGAATGAAGGATATTGCCAATGTCAGACAAATCTTGGCTAAAAGCAGAGAATACCACAAAGAAGTTTATCTGTGTTTTATTGATCATGCAAAGGCATTCAACTATTTGGATCATAACAAATTATGGATAACATTATAAAGAATGGGAATTCCAGAACACTCAATTCTCCTCATGTGAACTTGTAAATATACAAAGAGGCAGCTGTTTGAGTAGAAGAAGGTTTAAGTCAGGAAAGGTATGCATCAAGGTGGTATCCTTTCACCATATTTATTCTACCTGTACGTTGGGCAAATAATCCAAGAAGCTGGACTATATGAAGAAGAATATGACAACAGGAATGGAGGAAGAGTCACTGACAATCTGCAATATACAGATAAACAGCCTTGCCTGCTGAAAGTGAAGAGGACTTAAAGCATTTACTGATGAAAATCAAAGACTACATACAGTCTTCAGTATGGATTTTACACATCAACATTAAGAAAACAAATTCTCACAACTGGACCAATAAGCAACATCATAATAAATGGAGAAAAGATTGAAGTTGTTAGAGATTCCATTCTACTTGGATCCACAATCAACTCCCATGGAAGTTGCAGTCAGGAAATCAGATGACATATGGCACTGGCTAAATCTACTGCAAAAGACTTCTTTACAGTGTCCCTTTAAGGACCAAGATGCTCCTGACCCAAATCACAGTATTTGCAATCACCTTATATGCTGGAAAATGAATAAAGAAGATATGAAGAAGAATTGACACCTCTGAATTATAGTTTTGGTGAATATTACTGAATATACAGTGGACTGCCAGAAAAATGAACAAATATGTGTTAGAAGAAGTACAGCCAGAAAGCTCCTTAGAAGGATGGTTCACCTTATATACTTTAAACATGTTATTGGGAGGGACAAGTCCCTGGAGTAAGACGCCATGCTTAGAAAAGTAGAAAGAAAAAAAAAGACTTTAAATGAGATGGACTGACACAGTTGCTACAACAATGGGTTCAACTGTAGTATCAACTGTGAGGATGGAACAGGAGTGGACAGTGTTTTGTACTGTTGTATACAAGGTTTCTATGAGTCAGAAAGGACTGGACAATACCACTATCTTTACCTTTTGAAAGTGTAAGTCTAGATAACATTGATAGACTTGAATGCCAGAATTAATTCATTTATAATCTCTTTTTTGTAATCTGAGGAAGGCTTTCTTGGTGATAGATAGCAACTGCTTTTTATTACAGTTTCTAGTCCATAGCAATTGCAGTAGAAAATAACACTACTCATCCTCTCCATGCATTCAAGGACACCTCCACCCACACACAACCCCAACTTGTAATAATAACAATGAACCAGATATCTATGCTCCTGCCTTCAGAAAATTGGGACAGCTAGCGTCCATACCCTTTTTCTGCTGAAAGGAGTAATGAGCTCTGATTCAGGAGCCTTCTCCTAAATAAGTGTGAACTTCTCCAATGATCCCTAATAATAATAATACTGACAAATATATAAATCAAGCTTCCCACACTGCATAGCAGTTACATCACCCACTGAGACTACAGTCCCTTTTTGTTATCACTTCCTTCTGTGACTCTGACTAAATCTCACCATCTGATTTCACTTAGTGCCTGATTCCCACTTCCAGTTATATTTGTGAAAAGTGACTGTTTTGACTGTTAATTTCACCTAAATTGAATAAATTTCAAACTAAACCCTTTTTATGAGTTTACATAGCTCACTTTAATACCTTAGGTAAATTATGTAATAAAACAATAAATTTAAATAGTGCATATAAGTCAGGCATCATATCAAAATTCATCAGGAATCAGGCAGTGTTAGTGAGCCTAAAGAAAACCTTAGCCCTTTTACTTTTAAAAATTCTATACCAGGTTCTCTGCAAACTGTCCATACCTATACATTTATGCAAGCTTACATAATTTTTGTGCTCCAACTAGACCCAATTAGGGAGCTCTGGTAGCATAGTGCCTAAGGCATCTGACTGCTAAGCAGAAGGCAGACAGTTCAAACCCATCAGCCACCCCTTGGAAGGAAAGTTGGGCAATCTACTTCTGTAGTGATACCACCTGAGAAACCCAAGGAAGGGTTGCTATGAGTCAGATCTGACTCAATGGCAGTGAGTAGACCCAATTAGAATGAGTTCCTGGCACCTATGTTTTTTCAGTCAACAGTCTGATGCAGGAAGCATCAAAAGAAGATGGAAGGAATACACAGAGTCACTCTACCAAAAAGAACTGGTCAATCTTCATCCATTTCAGGCGGTGACATATGATCAAGAACCAATGGTACTGAAGGAAGAAGTCAAAGCTTCACTGAAGGAATCATGAAAAACAAGCCTCCAAGAATGATGGAATACCCCATTGAGATGTTTCAACAAATAGATGCCCTGCTGGAGACACCTGGCTATGCCAAGAGATTTGAAAGACAGCTACTTGACCAACTGACTGGAAGAGATCCATATTTGTACCCATTCCAAAGAAAGGTGATCCCACAGAATGTGGAAAATTATAGAACAAAATCATTAATATTGCATGTAAGTAAAATGTTACTGAAGATAATTCAAAAATGGTTACAGCAGTATATAGATAGAGAACTTCCAGAAATGCAAGCTGGATTCAGAAGAGGATGTGGAATGAGGGATATCACAGCTGATGACAGATGATCTTGGCTCAAAGCAAAGAATACCAGAAAGATGTTTACTTGTCTTTTATTGACTATGCAAAAGCATTTAATTGTGTGGATCATAACAAATTGTGGATAACATTGAGAAGAATGGGAATTCCAGAACACTTGATGTGTTCATGAGGACCCTGTACATAGACCAGAAGGCTGTTGTTTTAACAGAAAAAGGGAACATTGTAGAGTTTAACCACCAGCCACTCCTCAGAAGGAAGATGTGGCAAACTACTTCTGTAGTGATACTGCCTCGGAAACCCAAGGAGGGGTTGCTATGAGTCAGGTCCAACTCGATGGCACGTAACAACAACAACAACAGCAGGGTTTAAAATCAAGAAGGGAGTTCATCAGGGTTGTATCCTTTCACCATACTTATTCAATCTGTATTCTGAGCAAATAATCCGAGAAGCTGAAGTATATGAACAAGACCATGGCATCAGGATTTGAGGAAGAATCACTAACAACCTGCGATATGCTGGCGACACAACTTTGCTTGCTGAAAGTGAGAATGACTTGAAGCACTTACTGATAAAGACTGAAGAACAGAGTCAGCAGTATGGGTTACATCTCAATATAAAGAAAACAAAAATCCTCACAACTGGACCTATAAGCAGCATCATGATAAATGGAGAAAAGATTGAAATTGTCAAAGACTTCACATTGCTTGTGTCTACAATCAACATCAATGGAAACAACAGTCAGTACATCATATGATGTGTGTCGTTGTTGTGTGCTGTCAAGTCGTACCCGACTCATAGTGACCCCTCCTTGGGTTTCCGTGGCAGTATCACTACGGAAGTAGATTGCCCCATCTTCCTTCCGAGGAGTGGCTGATGGGTTTGAACCGCCAGCCTTCTGGTTAGCAGTCAAGTGCCTTAGGCACTATGCTACCAGAGCTCCCCAGATGATGTATAGCACTGGGCAAATCAGCTGCAAAGGACCTCTTTCAAGTGCTGAAGAGCAAAGGTGTCTTCTTGAGGACTAAGGTGTGCCTGACACAAGTTATGGTATTTTCAATCACCTCATATTCATGTGAGAGCTGGACAATGAATAAGGAAGATCAAAGAACAATTGATGCTTCTGAGCTATGTTGTTGGCAAAAAATGCTGAAAGTACCGGACAGGAGTTGGAGCTCCTGTCTTTGACAATGATTTGGATTATCTGCCCCTAGTCCTACCAGCCACTCCTCGGAAGGAAGGTTGGGCAATCCTACTTCCGTAGATTACTGTCTCGGAAACCCAAGGAGGGGTCGCTATGAGTCGGGGCCGACTCGACGGCACATAACAACAACAACAACAGGCCTACAAGCAATAGCCCCACCCAATCCACATGTCTGGCATCCTCTAACCTCATCAGGTTTTCTTGATTCCTACAGAAAAGAGAGAAATCATCAACAGAAATCTATACCTTTAGTGAAACTAACAGTACTAGTGAAAACTAGTAGTACTTGAACATGGGAAGGCATAACACAAATTTTATGAATCACACGAAGTAATAAAAATACTATTATTGAATCATATATATGATCTCAAACCAAACTCACTGCCATCAAGTTGATTCTGACGCACAGTAACCCTGTAAATCATTACAGCCTATAAATCTAAGGGAAGGAGAAGATTGCCCCATCTTCTGTCCACAGAGCAGCTTGTGGGTTTGAACCACTAACCTTGTTAGCAACCAAATGCCTTATTTACTATCTCACCAGAGCTACCGTATACATTCACTCAACTCACTGCCATGAAGTCAACTGCAACTCATAGCAACCCATCCTTGGGTTTCTGAGGCAGTATCTCTATGGAAGTTAATTGCCAAATCTTCCTTCTGAGAAGTAGCTGGTGGGTTTGAACTGCCAGCCTTCTGGTTAGCAGTTAAATGCATTAGGCACTACTCCACCAAAAATAAAGTATATAATAATAAAAGTAATACTTCTAGAAAACTGTTTGCAATCCTGATTGTCATGAGGTAATTTCTCTGATAACATCATAAGAAATGTTAACATGATCTTTGCCAATTTTACATATCATGTTGCTGAACCACAGTTAACAAGCAACAGAATTTTAGAGAGATGAGTTTTTATTTCCTTTACTCAAGGGAACATTTTGGTAAATTCCTATCATTCTCAAAAGTTTAAGGTCATTCTATGTATTTTGAAATGCATAAGTAAGCTGAATTAAAAAAAATAAAAGCCAGTTACATAATTTAAACAATAGTAAATGTGGTGTGATCATATTTATGTGAAAATTTACAGCCTGTAATGATTTACAGGGTCACTGTGAGTCAGAATCAACTTGACAGCAGTGAGTTTGGTTCGATATCATATATATGATCCAATAATAGTATTTTTATTATTTCCTGTAATTCATAAAATTTGTGTTATGCCTTCCCATGTTCACTACTACTGCTAGTTTTCACTAGTATTTTAGTTTTCACCTAAGCACATGTGACTGCTTTACTAGCCAGTCACCTTGTTATGCTGCAGTCATCGTAAGTAAATTTCAATAAATATTTATGTCTTTTTTAACTCTGAAAACAATATACGCAAGTGGTAAAAAGCCTGAACAATGCAGAAGGATAAAAAGTCAAGGTCATAGTCCCACAATGTTCTCAGATAGAACCACCACTAATAATTTGATGCCTTCACTTCCAATTCTATTTGTAGACATACAAACACATTTTCACATGAATACGATCACACCACATTTACTATTGTTTAAATTATGTAACTGGCTTTTATTTTTTTTAATTCAGCTAACCTACCCATTTCAAAATACATAGAATGATCTTATTTTTTTTTAACTGCATTTTAGAGTATGGGATTACTAGAATATTACAGCATAATTAATTTAGCCAACATTGAATTGATAAATATTTAGGTGTTTCCAATATTTTGTGACTAAAAACGATTTTAATGTAAGTTCTTATATAAGCAACTTGACCACATTTATTTTTTTCTTTTATAGATTTTCTTATGCTATCAGCAATATCTGTCTCCTCTGAGGGCCTTTTTATCCAGGCTCCTTTTTTTTAAATCTCCTTCTCCTAGGTTTTGTTGTTGTGTTGTTTTTATGTGTCATCGAGTTGGACCCGACTCATAGTGACCCTTCCTTGGGTTTCTGAGGCAGTATCACTACAGAAGTAGATTGCCCAACCTTCCTTCCGAGGAGTGGCTGATGGATTTGAACCTCCAGGCTTTTGGTTAGCAGTCAAGTGCCTAAGGCACTACACTTCCATGTTTTAGCTATGTGAAATATCTGATTGTTAATGCCAGTCTATATTTAAACAAGAAGGCCTGGTGGCACAGTGGTTAAGCACTAGGCTGCTAATCTAAAGGTCAAGGTTCAAGCCTACCAGAAGCTCCTCAGGAGAAAATTCCTGGCAATCTGCCTATAAAGATTACAGCCTAAGAAAGCTATGGTGCAGTTCTACTCTGTCCTATGGGGTTACTGTGTGTTGGAGTCAACTTGATGGCATATAAGATATACAACAAACATGATTGGTGTACAAGACGTGATTTTAGGTGCTCTGTGATTTAAAAAAAAAAAAAAAGAGGGAGCTTAAAATTGATGGGCTCACTGTCAAGTAATTAGGGTAAACTTTTTTTTCACTAAACTCTCAGATATCAGTGTATGGAAATATGTTTTATGAGGCCATTCCATTTCTCTAAAATAGTATCCTCCAAATCTCCTGTGCCTTGGGAAGCAGACATCGTGTGACTGGACAGGGGAAGTGGGTCCTGCATTTTTACTCCAAACTCCCCATTCCCAAGTAGGTCAGTCTCATCCTATCTGATACTTCTCGGCTTTGTATTCTCCATAAGAAAAAATCCTCTCTCTCTCTCCCCGCCCTTTCTCTTGCTGTCTGTCTCTCTCTCACTCTTCCTCCTCAGTGGAACTAGAAGAAAGCTAGTTGCCTACTTCCACAGGTTGTGCGTTCATCAATTTTTCAGATTTTTACAACTTAATTATTTAAAAAAAACCCACTTTTATAACTAAGTTATTTTTGTTTCTTCTAGAATAAATCAAAATTCTGATAAGTGATAATTGCCTTTTCAGATGTTAGTTTACTTTGTTGTTTTTGACTTCTGGTTTGTAGGCTTATCTTGATTTGGAAATTCTCTGTTCCTTTCCTTATCTGGGACAAAAGATTTTGAGAAGATATTTTCTGTTGTCTTGGATATGTGGTAAAGTCCAGAACTAAAAATAAAAGGTACTAAATATCCCCTCATTACAAAGAATGCCCCATGATGTTCTTAAAGACTAGAAATACACTTAACTACTGTCCAGGGCTTCAAACCAGTTCTTCCCAGTTCAGTCATGGCCAATGAAATGAAAACAGGATAGATAAAAATTTGCTAAATGTTTGTTGTTGTTGTTGTTATGTGCTGTCGCGTCGTGTAGATGCTTGGAATGATAACTGAAATGGGAAAAATTACAGGTCAACATCCTGCTAGAAATTTAATCTCTCTCTTAGAGAATAAAGGCACATAGAGACAAAGTCTCTTGACCAACAGAATTGGAAACAACAGTGCCCCACTCAAAGATAACAGCTGACCATACCACTTTGAATGTGTGTCAGCCCCACAACCCTGGCAATAATCCAATCTCCTAAATCCTCAAAGCCCTCACTATGCCTCTTCTGAGTCTCTCATTCAAGGACTTCAACCTGTAATTTTTCCCATCTCAGTTACTATTCTATTTCACCCCAAATTTAAGAATTTGGGTGTCCCCATTTTGCTTTGTTGGCCATGACTGAACTGGTTCAAACCACTTTGAAATCCTGCTACTATCAACACCTCTTCCCCCTACATCACATTTTTCCTCATTTAAAGACTGAGGAAGGGAGGTGTTGTGGATTGAATTGTGCCCCCTCCAAAGAAAAAAAAAATATGTGTTAGAACCTTACTCCCCATACCTGTGGATTTACTCTAATATAAAGCAATCACCTTCCATAATGCAATCTAATGTAATGTAACCAATCAATTGAGGTCATACAGTATATGGTGAATCTTACATCTGTTCACTTCAGATTTGTCAAAAGAGCAAATTAGACACAGAAGTATCACACATGCAGGAATACAGATGTCATGTGGTGATTCCCAAGGAACCAAGGAATGCTCAGTGCTACCAATGCACCAAGACTCTGATTTGAATTTTTAACATTCAGAACTGTGAGAAAATAAATTCCTGTTCCATAAAACTACTAACTTGTCATATTTCTGTTACATAAGGACTAGCTGACTGTGGTAGTTAAAGTCGTGTGTCACCTTGGCTGGACCATGGTTTTGAGTGTCTGGGCAAGTGGATAGAGTTACTCCCCAAGATGAGACTGTAATCACCTTCACAGTGGAATCTGCTGTGAGAAGCTAGGAAGCTACCTTTGGGATGTGGTCTGTTTCCAGCATCTAAGGAGAAGCCTTGGTTTTGGCACATCTGGATCCTGCATTTAGCGGGATCTTCATCTTAGTGGCCTGGCACATTCCCTGCCAATATTAGGATTGTTCCTGGACTTGAACTAGTGGCCTGCCATGTTGTCTGCTGATCTTGGTACTATGCCATTTTACCTGTCAATCTTGGGTTTATCAGCCTCAGCAGAGAGCAGCTGCATGATCAGAAAAAGCCTCCAGCTCTAGTACCCTGGAAAAGGAGGCAGAGCTGGAGCTGAAGGTCCAGGGGCCTTCACCCAGCCCCTAGAGCTGGCACTCTGAATTCAGACTTCTACCACCCTAAACTGTAATTCCTATTTGTTAAAGCCATCCATTTGTGGTATTTCTGTTATAGTAGCAATAGAGAACCAAGACACTGACTAAGATGGGGGAAAAGGGCATCCATTTGTACATCTTGCACAAGAAGGTGAAGCCAGGAGGATACCTCTTCAAGAACTTCGGGCCCACCACCTAAAGTAGAAGCCACCAACTTCAGACACAGCCAGAATAAATCCATGTAATAACAGTCACAGTCCCTGTCAGCAGCAGGAAGTCAGACTCCTTTACCACTTAGCTCCCTACCTCTCCCAACCCAGGAGGCGCTAGATCTGTTAAGGGAAAAGGGAGAAAAGCAATGACTCAAAGCAAGACCATACCACACCTTGCCTTTGCCAGATCCCTCCCAGGTACAATGGCTAATGTTCCAGGCCTGTGATGGCAGATAGGAGGAGCCAAATATTGAAACTTTAAGTTGTAAACAAGGCTAGATTAAGTTAATAAATAAGAGTGATTGGAAAACTTTGGAATGAACTAGTAACATGTAGAGAGGATGAGAACGGGGAACCAACCTAACATAAAGTAATGATTAGAAAAAAATAAGTTTCACGTGATACCCCAGCATGTTGAGACTCCTCCTAAACCAGTAGCAAGGGTTAATATAGTCCCTCTACGTGTCCAGAGCCAGGTGTCTTATCTTACTAGCTCGGAGTTACTGCCCTTTGATGTGCTGGGCTCTTCTCCAGACCCAACAATCAAGGAAACAAGTAGCTCGGTTCAAGCCCATGAGGGAATCTGTCCTCCCAGTGCTACAAACAGCTCCCTGGAAATCACTGTCCTGGGCAGCATTTGGAGGAGGAGTGGTAGGGAAGGGACCATTCCTAATTTGAACTAGTGAGCCTGGTTTAGAGGCACTGTTACTCTCCTCTAGCACCTCCTCAAGCCCCACCACTTAAATCCAACTAAGCTACCTCTGCCTGCTTCCAGACACAGAACCCAGCATGCCCACACTATATCCCAACTCATGACTGCTTAACATTTTTCTACATTTTCCGGCCTACCTAGTAGTCTAATTTTAAATTTCACATATGTTTTAATACTCTTTTTCATTTTTTTTATCTAGTTTTGTTAAATATGTTGAGCAGAGGGGTCTCAAAAAATAAACTTCCAACTCCATATTGACTAGAAGCCCTGATGTATTTTTATAAACATAATCATATTTTTATGAAATGATTATTTTCCTCCACTCTTCTCTAAAATATTATTGCTCCCAAACTAGCTCAGTGACTGGCCTGAATGTGTGCAGGAAGTAGTACCTCAAAGAGTGAATGCATGACTTTGCATTCAAAAGAGCTACAGTAATGAAAGTAACACAAATGAGTTAACACATGAAAAGCATTAAGAATCATGCCTGTCTCATGACAAATATTAACTATATATATTTTTAAGCTCATCAACTCCAAGGACAAATCGCTTAAAGAATTTAACTTCTATGTCACTACAGATTTGTAATGCCACGAAACCAATGAAAGCAGATAATGTGTCATATTTTAAAATCAGAATCTAATCTGACACTTCCTAATGAAAACACTAATTAATATTAATAAATGGCACCATATTGCCACTGCTGCTGTCTGACCCTCTATTCCCCTAGGTATGGATAATCTTGTGTGTTTCAATGTTATGACATAATTTGAAACAGGCACCAACTTTCTTATTCCTTAAGCTACTAGTACAATATTCAGGACTCAACAATCAAAAGTGGTGTCCCGATAGATAGCATAAGGTACTGAGAAATTAGAGAGAAATCTAAACAAGGGGTAAAAATGAATCCACCCTTGTGTTTCAAATGTTTATTACTATATGCCACTTCCCTCTTTGTTTTAATGTGCCTGATCCCACTACAGCTGCAAATTAATTTTCTCTACTCCCTAAATGAATTACACATAACTGTTTCTAAAAATGACTACAGACATGAAAGTCATTTTCACTTAATAACTAACTATTAATCTCATATTTCTTGGTGTCACTTTAGTATGAAATGCAAACGAAAATTATGCTAAACATTGCAAATTTATGGCAAACACCAGCCCTTGATTTATATTATTATAGATGGTTTATCACCAGAGGCAATCTAAACAAAACTCCATCAAATAGATGTTACAATTTGTATTTATTTCCCCCAGCACTAAATGGTTCTTCAATTTCTGAACTATCGCTAATTTCTTACAAATGTAAATCTCTATTTCTTATTTTAATCCATAATGTTTTCTCTTTTAAAAAGATTAGCTTTTATATAAAATATTCAAATAACAATTATAAATGATATTTTGCTTTCCCTGAGCAATCAATTAGTTATTATACATAAACTTTTCCAAAACTGGGTGGGTGGTCTGTATTGATCAGGGATAAAATGGGCAAATAATATACTCTTCCTCCTTTTTAGATGATTATCTCACAAGTTATACATACACACACACACACACACACATATATAAATCAGACATCAACACATGTCTTCCTTCTCCCCACCTTCTCCTTTCTTCTTTGATGGCTCCCTCCCTCTCTCCTTCCTTTCCTCATTCTCTTTCTTCCCTTTTTTTCAATTGGATTGTCTAAGACATTAGGCACTGAGTTAGGCACATTTGGTTTAAAATTATTATTATTTTTTACTCTAAAGAATAGAAGTGTGGAGGAGCTAGCTATTTAAGGTGTTTTTCCGTTAAGAAGCATTAAACCTGTATTCTAGATTCTTCTGAGTAAAAAGATAACTGTGTACCAAAGTGCCTAACAGGGTGTGTAGGGAGCTCTGGTGGAGTAGTGCCTAAGGCATCTGACTGCTAACCAGAAGGCTGGTGGTTCAAACCCACCAGTCACTCCTGGGAAGGCTGGTTGGATGATCTACTTCCATAGAGATACTGCCTCGGAGGTCACGATAAGTCGGATCTGACTCAACAGCAATGAGTTTAGTTTATACATATATATCTATATCTATATAAGTTAAATGCATTTATATAATATGTCAATTAAATGTATCAGATGTGGATGAACTTGTTATTCTGTTCTCTTTAAGCAAATGAAGGGAGTTTGTTCAAAGGCCAATTTCAAATCACAAAATAGGCGTCCTGGTCCCTCCTCCTTTACAGAGCAACTGCTAAGTCAAAAAATACTACCACTGCAATTTACTTCCTTTGAAAAATTCTTCCACATATCTCACCCACAGTGAATTCCTATTTCACTTAGAGCCTAACCTGTATCACTTAGTAGTTAATTACACACTATTCCTTGCTTCTCTTGCTCTTTACTGCTTTTCTCTGAATGCTCCCTTTTCCAACTACACTATCTAGTCTTTAAGGACAGAACCGTATCTTGTTCCATCATGTCCAGCTCACAGACAACTACCCAATCAAAATTAAACCCACTGCCATCAGGTTGATTCCAATTCGTAGTGACACTTTAGGATAGAGTAGATCTGCCCCATACGGTTTCCAAGGCCGTAAATCTTCACAGAAGCAAACTGCTTCATCTTTTTCCTGCAGAGGAGTTGGTACATTTAAACCACTGATCTTTTGGTTAGCAACCAAAAGTTGAATAGTTTAACGACGATACCACCGGAGCTCGACACCTACCTAGGTACGCAATAAATTGTTACATGAAGACCACCTTGTTCACCACCTTACAAATGATTGCTGCATCCATAATGCCCAATGGTGCTCTTGTTTCTCCTGCTGTCCCAGCATGTGTAGCACTGTGCTTTCCATGCTAATACACACACACGTA
The DNA here is from genome assembly GCF_000298275.1 of Orycteropus afer afer. Lineage (NCBI taxonomy): Eukaryota > Metazoa > Chordata > Mammalia > Tubulidentata > Orycteropodidae > Orycteropus > Orycteropus afer. Next base: position 5,757,009 of record NW_006921755.1, read on the forward strand.
CACACACACATATATATGCCCAAATGTGTGTGTGTGTAAGTATATATGTATATGTGTGTGTGTGTGTGTGTGTGT
>NW_006921755.1:5760737-5782150 GCF_000298275.1 Orycteropus afer afer
CTAATGATCGTGAGCATTTCTTCATATGTTTGTTGGCCGCTTGAATATCCTCCTTGGTGAAGTGTCTATTCATGTCTTCTGCCCATTTTTTAATTGGATTAAACAGGGTTTCTTAAGGAACCATGGAAGAGGTTAGAAGATTCACCATATTCTTTGACAGGATATGTTTTTTTAGCATTAAGCATACATTTTAAAAGGTCATATAGTAAGAAAAAAAAAAGGCCATATAGTGCAATGGAATGACAATAAATGTTCTGTGCCTCAAGTTTCTCATCAGTCAACTGGAAATAGTATCTACTTTAAAGTGTTGTGATAAAGACAAAACAATGTTTACAAATTATCTAAATGGTTGGCACTGAATAAAATATAGCCATTATTGTTGTTGTTCTTATCTCTGAACCATAGAAATTAGATTGAGAACCTCCAGCTTCCTCTATGGCTGACCCTTAATGGGACTTCAGGAAATCAAGCATAAAACAAGAACTTCAATGCCATCAACATTGCATTTCAGGTTAGCAGGAGGACTACATTCCTTCCTGTATTTATGAAACAAAGGAAGTCACTGGCATTCCCTGGGAAGGTGGACTTGCTCATCATATCTCTGGTCTACTAGAATTACAGAAGTGTGAGGGTGAGGAGAAACACCTCCCTCCTAATTGCCTTCCAAGGAGCTCTAGTGGTGTAGTGGTTAGGGTATTTGGCTGCTAACAAAAAGGGTCCTGGTTCAAACCTACCAGCCGCTCCATGGGAGAAAGGTGAAGCAGACTGCCTCCAATGATTTACGGCCTTGGAAACCCAATGGGGTTTGCTATGAGTTAGAATCAACTCAATGGCAGTGAGTATGGTTTTTTTTTTTTTTGAGAATTGCCTTCCAAAGACTCCTGGAGGTACAATGGTTAAACACACAGCTGCTAATTGAAAGGTTGGGGTTCAAACCCACCAGCTTCTCTGTGAGATAAAAGACCTGGAGATCTGTTCCTATAAAGATTACAGCCTAGGAAACTCTACAGAGCAGTTCTGCTTTGTCCGACAGAGTGTCACTGTGAGTCAGAATCACCTTGACGGTACACAGCAACAACAACTGCCTTCCAGGAAATCACTGGTGTGAGTTCACCTTTCATTCTCCGACATTAATCAGAGCCAAAATCACAAAGATGTGCTCACAGCAGTCGCTGCTTGACATTAAATTGTGACAAAAGTAATACCCACTTGCGGCTCTAGTCTACAGCTGTTCTCCCTGCTACATTTGCCTCCCTGCTACAAGAAGTTGTGCATAGCATGTCTATCAACCCTGTATTTAAGACAGTGTCTCAATACATATATTTTAAATCAGACCTGAAATGCTGATCAAAATTGTTTGAAGTTCTCCAGATGCAAGTACATTTATCTACAGCACTTCTAAAAATTAGGGGGAGAAAAGCCTGAAGCCTGTCAAAGTTAATTATATTCATACAAAAAAGCTTAACAGTCCTATGCAATGTTTTTACTCTATTACATATAAATGTACAATAACTCTGTGAACACTGGGTTTAATTGCTCATAATATTTTAATTAAGGTTATGCTTTGTATAAATATCAACTCATCATTTTCTCTGACTACAGTCCTATTTAAATGAAGTCAATTTGACGGTACATTCATGAAAAGAGCCTTTTAAGGGTTTTGCTCTATGTGGTCTAGAATACAAATGGGGGTTAATTGTCAAAACAAGCCTAGTACAGACTTCAGAATTATCTTCACATTTCAGCTGACAGAACAATGTAATCCACGTTTTTTTATGTGCCCTGCTGACCTAATGCCACGAATAGCATAATGGCTATTACAAGTCCACATGTCAGTCTCTGGAAAACCAGAGACCTTCTTTTGCATATTTACATTTTGAGGCTGCCCTTTAAACAGATACCCTTTAACTACTGTATTTGCGATTCAGATGATCAGATAATTAGATGTAAGATTAGATGCGCCAGAAGAGATGGCTGCCTCAATTAATCTTACAGGCTGTGCCTCTGCAAACCACTACTCAGTGCGTAACAGAAAAGATCAAATTAAGTTTTCAGAGGCAGGGAAATTTCAAGTCTGTAGTCATTTTAATTCCATCTGAGGCAAGGATATAATTTATTGCTGTATGCAGAATTCATGTTCTCTTTTTCCAAAACACCAATTTTAATTAGAGAAGAGAGCCTCGAAAGAGTAGAAATAGGGGAATAAAAATGCCTTGACGTGCCCCACAGAATGACTATCATACTCCTTCTATAGACAATTAAAAAAAAAAAAAAAAAAGACAGAGAGATCCCTAGACCTTTAAGGTAAGTAGTCAAGTGCTTAACCGTTTGCACCAGGGACTCCCTATAGACAGTACCTTTTCTGAAGGCCCTGTTTCATCAAAAGAGTAAATACAGTGAGACTTTGCCTACCAAGTGGCACTCACAACAGGCCTTCAAAAGAGCAATAAGGTTTCCATCAAATGGAAAATAAGCTTTTCTTCCCTTTGCTATTAGTTTTCATATTCAAATTTCACAAATCACTCTGTCTTCCAAGATGATCTAGTCATTTATCTTACAAAATACAAGAAGATCCAAAGCTCTTATATTTCCAACTATAAAAAAATCAAACCAAACCCACTGCTATTGAGTCAATTCTCAATTGTAAACATAGTAAACTTTTAGGACAGGGTAGATCTGCCCCACAGGTGCCCAAGGCTATAAATCTTTATAGAAGCAGACTGCCACATCTTTCTCCCACAGAGCATCTGGTGGGTTTGAACAATCAACCTTTTGGTTAGCAGTGGAATGCTTTAATCAATATGCCACCAGAGCTCCTCATTGCCAACTATATGTACTTTTTTTATAAATAGAATAAAATTTTTAATAGAATGGAAACAAAATAAAAATAGACCAAGAAACTAGAAAACAGATGGCAACAAAGGATACCGGCATTTTTCCATGGGTGCTATTAAGAGAGAAATGCAAAATAACCAGCCCATCTTGGATTCATTTACAAGTTTTGAAAACTATATAGTCCAGGGATAAAGTAAATTCTCACAGTTTCTACGGAAGGTGCAAGATCTTTAAAGAAGAGGCGGGAATGACTGTTTCATAATTCTACTTCTCAACTCCCAGATGTGAAATATGAAGCTCGAATCCTATGCTAAAACATTAACAGGACATATTCGACCCTAGAATCATTTGAAGGGTTCATTTCATCTAGGACTGTATTTGAAAGCTGAAGTTAAATAAATTGAAAAGTCACTCCATTCACTCACTCAATAAATACTTAGGAAAGCTTTCAAAAAGAAGCATCTGCAATGTAATTCCTAGGGGGCAAGGAAAACTCCATAAATAACAAGAGGGCAGGAACAGCTTGTCATAAACTTATTTAATATTCCTCTGATCTCTGAATATGAGGGTAACAACACATGGAAATATGCTAACATCTTCAAGGACCCCTGAAAGGGAAATCTGTTAATAAGAAACTTGAACCAGAACCTATGAGCTTGACCCTATTTATTACCTGATATACAAATAAACACCCAAGGAAGCAGCAGTTAAGAAATTAGATGTTGAATTGCACTGGGCAAATCTGTTGCAAAAGATCTCTTTAAGGTGTTAAGGAGCAAAGATATCACTTTGAAGACTAAGGTATGCCTAGTCTGCAGAAGGCAGAAGGCAGGCGTTTTTTGGAATATCCAGGGGCAGGCTGGGTAAGCAGTGAGCTGGGAGCTGCAGAAGGCAGAAGGCAGATGTTTTTTGGGGCACCCATGGGAAGGACAGGTAAGCAGCTAGCTGGACACCACAGAAAGCAGAAGGTGGTGTTTTGGAGTACCCAGGGGCAGGCCAGGTAAGCGAGCAGGGTGCAGCAGGTAGGTGCTGGATGGCTGTGGGAGACTAGGAAGTGACCTGCGTGGTTTGGAACAACTAACAAAGACAAACTTGTCTGTCAGTTTGTCATACTGTGGGGGCCTGTATGTTGCTATGAGGCTGGAGGCTATGCCACCGGTGTTTCATATGCAAGCAGGGTTATCCACGGTGGAGGTTTCAGCAGAGATTCCAGACTAAGACATACTTGGAAGATGGAAAAGGCCATCTACTTCTTAAAGAATTGGCCAGTGAAAATCTTCTGAATAGCAATGAAACACTGTCTGATATATTACTGGAAAATTTTATGAATAGCCCTGAAACACTGTCCAATATAGTGCCAGAAGATGAGCCCCTCAGGTCAGAAGGCACTCAAAATAGGACTGGGGAAGAGCTGCCTCATCAGAGAAGAACCAACCTTAATGATGTGGATAAAGTAAAATTTTGGGGACCTCCATTTGCTGATGTGGCACATCAAGATAAGGAACAGCTACAAACATCCACTAATAATCAGAACATGGAATGTAAGAAGGATCAATCTAAGAAAACTGGAAGTTGTCAAAAATGAAATGAAATGCATAAAGATTGATATCCTCAGCATTAGTGAGCTGAAATGGACTGGCTTTAGCAATACTGAATCAGAAAATCATATGATCTACTATCCTGGGAATGACAAATTGAAGAGGAATGGCATGGCATTCATCATCACAAAGAATGTGTCAAGATCTCTCCTGAAGTACAATGCTGTCAGTGATAGGATCATATCCATATGCCTACAAGTAAGGCCAGTTAATACTACTACTATTCAAATTTATGAACTAAACACCAAAGCCAAAGATGAGGAAATTGAAGATTTTACCAACTTCTGCAGTCTGAAATTGACCAAACATGTGATCAAGAGGTATATATTATCACTAGTGATTGGAATGCAAAAGTTGGAAACAAAGAAGAATCACAGGTAGTTGGAAAATATGGTCTTGATGATAGAAATAAAGGTGGAGATCACATGATAGAATTTTGCAAGACCAATGACTTATTCATTGCAAATACATGTTTTCAACAACACAAATAGTGGCTACACTTGTGGACTTTGCCAGATGGAGTACACAGGAATCAGATCAACTATATCTGTGGGAAAAGGCAATGGAGAAGCTCAGTATCTTCACCCAAAACAAGGCCAGGAACTGACTATGGAACAGACCATCAACTGCTCATACATAAGTTCAAGCTGAAGTTGAAGACAATTAAAACAAGTCCATGAAGGCCAAAATATGACCTTGATTATATCCCTCCTGAGTTTAGAAACCATCTAAAGAGCAGATTTGATGTATTGAACACCAATGACTGAAGACCAGAGGAATTGTGGGATGACATCAAGAACACCATCCATGAAGAAAGCAAAAGGTCATTAAAAAGACAGGAAAGGAAGAGAACACCAACATGGATGTCAGAAAAGACTCTGAAACTTGCCCTTGAACAGAGAGTAGCTAAAGCAAATGGAAGAAATGACAAGATAAAAGAGCCAAACAGATTTCAAAGAGCAGCTCAGGAAGACAAAGCCAATTGCTATAATGAAATGTGCAAAGACCTGGAGTTAGAAAACCAAAAGGGAAGAACATGCTCAGCATTTCTCAAGCTGAGAGAACTGAGGAAAAAAATTAAGCCTCAAGTTAGCTATGAGCAATATATTGAATGATGCAGGAAACATCAAAGGAAGATGGAAGGAATACACAAACTCACTATACCAAAAAGGATTGGTCAATGTTCATCCTTTTCAGGAGGTGGCATATGATCAAGAATAAACTGTATTGAAGGAAGAAGTTGAAGCTGCACTGAAGGAACTGGTGAAAAACCAGGCTCCAGGGATTGACAGAACACCCATTGAGATGTCTCAACAAATGGATGCCACACTGGAGGTACTCACTTGGCTATGCCAAGAAATTTGGAAGATAAATTGGCCAACTAACTGGGAGAGATCCATATTTATACCCATTCCAAAGAAAGGTGATCTCACAGAATTTGGAAATTATCAAACTATATCATTAATATTGCACACAAGTAAAATCTTACTGAAGATAACTCAAAAATGGTTGCAGCAGTACAGTGACAGAGAATTTCCAGAAACAGAAGCTGGATTCAGAAGATGATGTGGAACAAGAGATATCATTGCCGATGTCAGATGGATCTGGGCTGAAAGCAAAGAATACCAGAAACATGTTTACTTGTGTTTTATTGACTATGCAAAAGCACTAGATTGTGTGGATCATAACAAATTATGGATAACACTGAGAAGAATGTGAATTCCAGAACACTTAATTGTACTTATGAGGAACCTCTACATAGAACAAGAAGCTGTCATTCAAACAGAACAAGGAGGTACTTCACGGTTTAAAATCAGGAAGAGAATGTGTCAGGGCTGTATACTTTCACTTCTTCTTCGATCTGTATGCTGAGCAAATAATCCAAGAAGCTATACTATATGAAGAAGAACGTGGCATCAAGAGTGGAGGAAGACCCATTAACAACCTGCGATATGCAGAAGACACAAATTTGCTTGCTAAAAGTGAGGATGACTTGAAGCACTTACTGTTGAAGATTGAAGACTACAGTCTGCAGTATGGATTACATCTCAATTTAAAGAAAACAAAAATCCTCACAACTGGGCCAACAGGCAGCATCACGATAAATGGAGAAAAGATTGAAGTTGTCAAAGACCTCATATTACTTGGTTCTACAACACATACCAATGGAAGCTGCAATCAAGACATCAGAAAACATATTGCACTGGGAAAATCTCCTGCAAAATTTTTCTTTCAAGTGCTGAAGGACAAAAATGTTTCCTTGAAGACTAAGGTGAGCCTAACCCAAGCCATGATTTTTCAATCACCTCAAATGCATGTGAGAGCTGGACACTGAATAAAGAAGACCGAAGAAGAGTTGATGCTTTTGATTTGTAGTGTTGGCGAAGAATACTGAAAGTAGCATGGACTGCTAAAAGAACTAACAAAACTGTCCAGAGGAAGTGCAACCGGAATGCTCCTTGGAGGTGAGAATGGCCAGACTTCATCTCAACTACTTTGGTCATGTAGTCAGAAGGGACCACTCTCTGGAGGATATCATGCTTGGTAAAGTGGAGGGTCAACAGCAAAGGGGAAGACCCTCAATGAGATGGATTGGCACAGTGGCTACAACGATGGCCTCAGGTATAGCAGGGATCTTGAGGTTGGCACAGGACTGGGCAATGTTTCGTTCTGTTGTACATAAAGTCGCAATGACTTGAAGATGACTCAACAGCACCTAACAGTGACAACAGCAACAATCCAAGCCATGGTATTTTCAATAATCTCGTGTGTGTGTGTGTGTGTGTGTGTGTGTGAATGCTGGACAATGAATAAGGAAGGCAGAAAAAGAGTTGATGCCTCTGAATTGTGGTGTTGGCAAAAAATACTAAAAGTACCATGGATTGCCACAAGAATGAACAAATCTGCCCTGGAAGAAGACAACCAGAATGCTCCTTAGAAGCTAAAATGGTCAGACTTGGTCTCACGTATTTTGGTCATGTTGTTGGAAGGGACCAGTCCCTGGAACAGGATATCATGCCAGGTAAAATTGAGGGTCAGCAAAAAAAGGGGAGCACACTTACTAGATGGACTGATATAGTGGCTGCAACAATTGGCTCAAGCATAGTAAGGATTGTGAAAATAGGACCAGGCAGTGTTTCATTCTGTTGTACATAGGGTCACTATGAGTCAGAGCCAACTCAATTGTACCTAACAACATACAAATAAAAGAGTGCAGTTTGCCCTTGTATCTAAGATTAGTTTCTGCAGGACAAAGGCCCAAACTCACCATCTTTCTTTTCTGAGTTGTTACAACAGTTATATTATCTTCAGTTGTCTCCTAATTATTTCATATATATGGATAGATTCTAGTCCCTAAACCAGATGCTGTCATTGTTAGTTGCCATCCAGGTGATTCCAACTTATGGCAATCCCATGTGCAGAAAAACAGAACTGTGCTCCACAGGGTTTTTTGTTCATTTATTTGTTCTATTATCATTTGAGTGAAAGTTCAGTAAATTAGTTTTCCACTCAACAATTTATACACATTTTGTTTCCTGACATCACTTGCAGTTCTCAATGTAACAGCACTTTTTCATTTCCTCTCTAGGATCCTTTCCATTCGTCCTTCTTTCTTGCCCCTTCCTGCCATCTGAGATCTGCTTTGAGGAAAATGCTGCCCTTTTGGTCTCCTATGGTTGATTGTACTAAGGAGTACATTCCTCCCTGGTGTCATTATTCACTTTATAGGCCTATCGTTTGGCTGAATGTTGATCCATGGGGGGTGGGTTAACTCCAAGCTTGAAAAGTGTCTAAGAGCCACAGTCTTGGGGGTTTCACTTGCCTCTATCAGACCATTAAGTTTGGTATTTTTAAGTTTTGAATTTTGTTCTACGTTTATTTTTCTTCTTCTCTGTCTGGCACTTTCTATTGTGATCCTGACAGGTAGTGGTAGCTGGGCACCATCTAGTTCTTCTGTTCACTGGGTAGTAGTCCTCTGGACTAATTGCTTCCTTAAGTGTTTGATTTTCATCACTCATCTTTGCTCTAGACAAGGAGAGACAAATAGCTGCATCTTTGATGGCCGTACACATGATTTTAACACCCTAGTCACTACTCACAGAAGTAGGGTACAGAACACTGTTTTTGTGAACCACACTGTGCCAAGTGACCTGGGTGTTCCCCAAGACTGTGGCTCGAAGCCTCAAGCCCAGTGAGTCATTTCCTCAAAGTGTTTGGTTATAGCTAAGAAGTTTTCAGAATTTCGCCTCCTTTATGCTCTAGAATATCTTTGGATATACTTAGAGCACAAATAGATATGTAGAAATATCCTCTGCCAAGCCTATGTATAATCATGGGTGTACTCCCATTTGCCTTTCTACATCTGTTCAGTTTGCCCGTCTACCTTTGTATCTAATCGTGGATGTTGTTTGTTATTACTATTACTGCAGGATTATACATGTAATATATTTAGCTTTGTTGTCTTTTCCTGTGATGTACTTTCCAGTGTCTTCCTTTGCCATTGGTCATTTTGTGCTGACTTCACCCTTAGTATGTATTACCTTTCCCTTCAGCCAAGTTAATACATGTCTACTCTCTAGTTGGTGATTTACCCTCCCTTACCCTCTCACTCCTGGTAACTACCAAACAACGCTTCTTTCTATGTGTAAACCTTTTCTTAACTTTTTATAATAGTGGTCTCATACAGGATTTATTTTTTTGTGACTGACTTATTTCATCCAACTTAATGTCCTCAAGGTTCATCCATGATATGAAGTATTTCACAGATTTTTCATTATTCTTTATGTTGCATAGTATTCCCTTGTATGTATGTGCCATAGTTTGGTTACCCATTCATCTGAAGATGGGCACTTAGATTGTTTCCATGTTTTTCCTATTGTGAATAATGCTGCAATGAACATGGGAGTGCATATAGCTGTTCATGGTATGGCTCTTATTTCTCTAGGATATATACCTGGTAGAATGATTGCTAAAACATGTGGTATTTCTATTTCTACCTTTTCAAGGAAGTGCCATACCATTTTCCACAGAGTTTGCACCATTTTACAGTCCCACTAGCACTGCATGAGGGTTCTAACCTTTCCATACTCTTGCCAGCATTTACTATTGTCTATTCTTCTGAACTTTGCTGTTACTGCTGGAGCGAGATGATATCTCATTGTTTTGATCTACATATTTCTAATGGCTAGTGATAATGAGCATTTCTTCATATTGGCTGCCTGGATGTCTTCTTTAATGAAATGTCTGTCCATGTCTTCTGCCCATTTTTAAATTACATTGTTTGTCTTTTTTGTCATGGAAGTGTTCAAGTTTTCTATCAGTTTTAGAGATATTGATCTCTAAAATCTGACAACTTTGTCAGATTCTCCACAGGGTTTTTAATGGCTGTTTGTTCAGAAGTAGATCACCAAGTACCTGATTATGGACTTGAACCAACTCCAATCATTTTCTAAGTCATGTTAGTCATTCACACCACCCAGGTTTCCTAGATTCCTATCTAGGATAAGCAGTCATCAACTACTGCCTAATCTATTAAGTAGCTAACTAACTGGTCTTAATTCAATTTCTTCTCCCAAGGTTATCTCCTAAAACTCTAATGATACTCTCTTCTCCTCAAAATCCTTTTCTGGTTTTTAGAAAACATCAAATACACATTGGACATCCCAACTCCTGTGGGCTACATTCAATTCTTTTCTGTGCCTAGGCTTTTCCCCACCTCTCTCACTCTGCCTTCTCATCTCCAGCTGTAAAAAATCTCATCTCTCTTTTAAGGCCCAACTCAAATGCCATCCCTCCAGGAAAGCCCTGCATATTCTCCCTTAACCGAAATTCATTCCTACCTGCTCTGTGCTCTCATAGGAATGCCTGCATACCTCTCAGACCACCTTACTGTATCTTACCTTCAAATCTCCTTGAGGTAATAGCAAGCTCCTCATTAAAAAAAAAAAAAAAAAAAGCACCACTTATTGTTGAACTTCTTACCGCCAAGCCTTTTTTTCACAGTAGTTGCTTAATAAACATTTGTTTAATTAACATATGCACTTGGAACCTCATAACACACACTCACCACCAAAAAATCCCAATAATTATCAGAGAATCATAACATAAAAATTGATTCTAGGAGACAGTGGTGTTATCTTTCTATCTGAAAGCACATAAATATCGCAGTCAATTAAGTCTGTCTCTATTTACTAATTTTCTAAGACAGTAACTCCAAAAGTTCTAAATACAAAAGATATTTACATTTTATACATATTCTTCAGCTGCGAAACCAAAACATTTCTATAATCACATAACTGTTTCCTATAAACATAGGAAGCTCACATTTTAATTCCATTTCCTTTTCCTTTCTCCTTTTTCACAGTGTGTTTGACTTGTCTAGACAGTTCCTCCCATGACTCTTCTTTTATTTTCATGTGCATTAGCACTTCTGCTCCACCACTGTCTCTGAGATTTTTTTTTCCCCTTTTTTGACCTAGAAGTGGTTCTTTGCTGTTTCTCTTACATACTAACAAAGGCTGAGAAAGTCTTTGTAGCCATGGCTTATCTACTGCTATTCACATAACCACTGCCAACAGCTTCCAAAGACTTATCCTATAATGCATGCAGAGGCCAAATGTGCCAGCAATTCCTCCTCCCCTCTTTTACACTTGCATGCAACCCTTCCCAATATTTAATAATCACACTAGAATATTATTCCTTATATTCAACCTAAATTTCTCATTCTGCACTTTCAAGACATTTGTTCCCTCCTTTTCTAATTTTGGAAGCTGTGGTGGCATAGTACCTAAGGCATTTGACTGCTAACCAAAAGGCTGGCAGTTTGATCCCACCAGCCACTCCTCAGAAGGAAGACCGGGCAATCTACTTCCACAGCGATACTGCCTCAGAAACCGAAGGAGGGGAGCTATGAGTCAGAACCGACTCAACAGCAGTGAGTTGGGTTTTCTTGGTTTTTCTAATTTTGCTGGACATGGAACATGGCGATTTTCCTCTACATGTTGCTGTTGTTGTTGTTAAATGCCTCTTAAAGGAAAAACCTTTAAGTTGTTGTTAGGTGTCATCAAGTTGGCTTCAACTCATGCGGACCTTATAGATAACAGAACAAAATGCTTCCTGGCCCTGCACCATCTTCCTGCTCATTGGCATGTTTGAATCAGTTGCTTTGGCTATTGTATCAATCTATCTCATTGATGGCTGCCTTCATTTTCATTGACCCTCAGCTTTTCCAACTATACTGTCCTTCCCAAGAAACTCTTTTGAAATTATTTTTGTTTTCATTTGGCCAGTATTGCCTTTCACAGTATTTTTCCGGTAGAAAAAGAAAGTGTGTCAAATTTTGTCTCTACCAATATCCTTTTTTTTTTTTTCTTTTTTTTAAATCATGTCTGCCTAGTTATCATTGCCAGACTGATAGCTCCTGTTTCAAAGGTATACAGAAGATTGTAAGATTCAGCTTTAAAGCTTGGTGACTTGGGGATTGCTAATCACACTTCCCATATAACAAGGTGGTACTGCCATTGCTCTTTAAGATATCTATGATTTCCCTTCAGCAGAGAAATCCAAAAAAAAGCTTCTTAACTCAGAGAACTTTCATGTATTAGCAGCACACTTGAAGTGTTCAATTAACATTGTTCTCCTACTATATACCCCCAAGTCCTGACAAAGAGGTCAGGGCCTGCACCTAGAGTTTCTGTCCTGGACAATCTTGGATGCTATACAGGCCTTAGGAAATTCAGACACAAGATGGATAGAAAGTTTACAGAATTTACTCAGATAAATTCCTGAAAAGCACCATGGAGGGATTCTTCTTGCCTCATGTGCCTTGAACATGACATCTCTACAAAACAATTCTCTTAAACCAGATTATTCAATTCTCTTTCCCTGACTTAAGAGACAAAGAGAAGTTAGCTAGGGCTGGGTTCTTTTCTTTTCTTTTCTTTCTTCCCCTCAACAGATTATTTATAATAGAGTGAATAGCAATTTTTCTAATGTTGTTGTTAGGTGTTGTCAAGTTGTCTCTGACTCATAGCAACCCTATGTACAGCTGAACAAAACACTGCCCAGTCCTATGTCAGTTCCATGATCTCTGCTCTACCTCAGCCCATCGTTGCACTCACAGTGTCAGTCCATCTTATTGAGGGTCTTCTCCTTTTGTGTTGACCTTCCACTTTACCAAGCATGATATCCTTCTTCACGGAACGGTCTCTTCTGACAACACGACCAAAGGAGGTGAGAAGAAGTCTTGCCATTATCACTTCCAAGGAGCATTTCTGCTGCACTTCTTCCAAAATAGATGTTAGTTCTTTCAGCACTCCATGGTACTTTCAGCATTCTTCACCAACATCACAACTCAAAAGCATCAACTCTTCTTCAGTCTTCCTTACTTGTTGTCCAGCTCTCACATGCATATGAGTAGACTGAAAATACCATGACTTGGGTTAGGTGCATCTTAGTCTTCAAGGAGACATCTTTGCTCTTCAGCACCTGAAAGAGGTCCTTAACAGCCAATTTGCCCAGTGCTATACATTATCTGATATCTTGACTGCTGCTTCCATTGGTGTTGATTGTAGAACCAAGTAATATGAAGTCTTTGACAACCCCAATCTTTTCTCCATTTATTGTGATGCTGCTTATTGGTCCAGTTGTGAGGATTTTAGTTTTCTTTATATTGAAGTGTAATCCATACTGCACGCTGTGGCATTCAATCTTCATCAGTAAGTGCTTCAAGTCATCTTTACTTTCAGCAAATAAAGTTGTGTCATCAGCATATTGCACATTGTCAATGATTCTTCCTCTACTCCTGATGCCACATTCTTCTCCGTATAGCCCAGGTTATTTGTTCAGTGTACAGATTGAATAAGTATGGTGAAAGGATACAACCCTAATATACTCCTTTCTTGATTGTAAACCATATAGTGTCCCCTTGTTTTGTTTAAAAAACAACCTCCTGGTCTATGTACAGGATCCTCATGAGTACAATTGAGTGTTCTGGAATTCCCATTCTTCTCAAAGTTACCCATAATTTGTTATGATCCACACAATTGAATGCCTTTGCATAGTCAATAAAACACATGTAAACATCTTTCTGGTTCTTTGCTTTCAGCCAAGATCCATCTGACATCAGTTGTTATATCCCTCACTCCATATCCCCTTCTGGATCCAGCTTGCATTTCTGGAAGTTCTCTGTTAATATACCACTGCGACTGTTTTTGAATTATCTTCAGTAAGATTTTACTTGCATGCAATATTAATGATATTGTTGGATAATTTCCACATTTTGTGGGATCACTTTTCTTTGAAATGGGTACAAAAATGGATTTCTTCCAGTCAGTTGGCCAGGTAGCTGTCTTCCAAATCTCTTGGCATAGCCGAGTGAGCACCTCCAGCACAGCATCTGTTTGTTGAAACATCTCAATGGATATTCCATTATTTTCTGGAGCCTTGTTTTTTTGCCACTTCCTTGAGGGCAGCTTCTACTTCTTCCTTCAGGATCACTGGTTCTTGGTCATATGCCACCTCCTGAAATGGATGAACATCACCAATTCTTTTTGGTACAGTGATTCTGTGTGTTCCTTCCATCTTCTTTTGATGTTTCCTGCATCATTCAACATTTTGTCCATAGAACCTTTCAATATTGCAACTTGAGGCTTAAATTTTACCCTCAGTTCTTTCAGCTTGAGAAATGCTGAGCGTATTCTTCCCTTTCAGTTTTCTAACTCCAGGTCTTTGCACATTTCATTATAATAATGGACTCTGTCATCTCAAGCTGCTCTTTGAATTCTTCTGTTCAGCTCTTTTATCTTGTCATTTCTTCCATTTGCTTTAGCTACTCTTTGCTCAAGGGCAAGTTTCAAAGTCTCTTCTGACATCCATTTTACTCTTTTCTTCCTTTCCTATCTTTTTAATGACCTCTTGCTTTCTTCATGGATGATGCTCTTGATGTCATCCCACAATTCTTCTGGTTTTCAATCACTGGTGTTCAGTATATCAAATCTATTCTTTAGATCGTCTCTAAATTCAGGAGGGGTATATTCAAGGTCATATTTTGGCTCTTGTGGACTTGTTTTAATTGTCTCCAAGTTCAACTTCAACTTGCATATCAGCAGTTAATGGTCTGTTCCATAGTCAGCTCCTGGCCTTGTTTTGGCTGAAGATATTGAGCTTTTCCATCACCTCTTGCCACAGATGTAGTCAAACTGATTCCTGTGTACTCCATCTGGTGAAGGCCATGTGTATAGCCATCGTTTGTGTTGTTGAAAAATGTATTTGCAATGAATAAGTCATTGGCCTTGTAAAATTCTATCATGCCATCTCCAGCATTATTTCTATCACCAAGGCCAAAAGTTCCAACTACCGGTGATTCTTCTTTGTTTCCAACTTTTGCATTTCAATCGCCAGTAATAATCAGCACATCTTGATTGTATGTTTGGTCAATTTCAGACTGCAGAAGTTCATAAAAATCTTCAATTTCCTCATCTTTGGCTTTGGTGGTTGGTGCATAAATTTGAATAATAGTAGTATTAACTGGCCTTCCTTGTAGCTGTATGGATATTATCCTATCAATGACATAATTGTATTTCAGGATAGACCTTGAAACATTCTTTGTGACAGTGAATGCCACACCATTCCTCTTCAACTTGTCATTCCCAGCATAGTAATCATACAGTTGTCTGATTCAAAATGGCCAAAACCAGTCCATTTCAGCTCACTAATGCCTAGGACATCAATCTTTACGCATTCCATTTAATTTTTGACAACTTCCAATTTTCTCAGATTCATACTTCACCCATTCCATGTTCCAATTATTAATGGATGTTTGAGGCTGTTTCTTCTCATTTTGGGTTGTGGCACGTCAGCAAATGGAGATCCCATAAGCTCTACTTTATTAATATCATTAAGGTCAGTTCTACTCTGATGAGGTAGCTATTTCCCAGTGGTATTTTGAGTGCCTTCCACCCTGAAGGGCTCATCTTCTCGCACTGTTTTGGACAATATTTCAGGGATGTTCATAAAGTTGTCCAGTAATACATCAGACAGTGTTCCACTGCTAAGGTTTTCCCTGGCCAATTGCTTGGGAAGTGGATGGCCTCTTCCTTCTTCCGAGTCTGGAAGCTCCGCTGAAACCTATCCACCATGGGCAACCCTTCTGGCGTTTGAAACACCTGTGGCACAACCTACAGCCTTACAGCAACATGCAAGCCACCACAATATGACAAACTGACAATAAGTTCATCTCCCTTAACTATTCCAAAACATCTGATGACTCCCATAAATTAAAAAAGCAAAGGGACAAATAAACAAAAATTCTCAATGGATGGTCTAAGGTCTGTTTGCAATTCCTAAGACCTATTAGAATGGAGTACAGGTTTATTCTCTTCCTATACCCTTGCTGAATGTTGCTCACAATGACCCTCTGAAGATGAGCTCCTGTGATCCTGTAATACCCTATCCATCTTCTCAACAAAGAACAATGCATATTTGACAGAGTATAGCCCCTGAAAACTAACCTGATTTATCTTCTGTGTTTAAGCAAAGAGATGACTCCCCAAATTAATGTTACTCTCACCAACCAATCTGCCCACTCTCCTCACTTGGGGTGCCCATTCAAGTAAGAAGCCCTGATATTCACAACTTAAATCCACAGATTCTGTCCAATTGGCACTTAAATCAGAAGTACCACTGAACACTAATTTAGATGCCCAGTTCTGTTTCAATTTTTCAGACCACTCAGACATGTAAGAAATTTTTGTACATTTTTGTATAGTCATCACCAACTTATAAACATTCCTTGTCCTTTCATGAAAACACTAAGATAAAAATAAAATAAAATAAAATCATGACTTCTCACAAGTTAATAAAGAAAAGAATACCTCAAAGAAATAATTATTTTCCACTTGCTGCATGGCAACTTGGAGCTCTGGTGGCATAGTGCCTAAGGCATGTGACTGCTAACCAGAAGGCTAGCAGTTCAAGCCCACCTGCCATTCCTTGGAAGGAAGGTTGGGCAATCTACTTCCAAAGTGATACTGCCTCAGAAACCCAAGGAAGGGTCGCTCTGAGTCGGATCCTACTCAACGGCATTGGATTTGGTTTGGTTTGCATGGCAACTTAAGAGATATGTCTGGGGAAAAGTACATATGCATGCATGTGCACACACACACATACACACAAAATTCTCATTTTAGGTATTGATGTTATAGATGTTTACATAAGAAAGAGTTAACAACTGAGGGCAACCTTAAACACGCTAGTGATAAACTGGTACACTTTTGCAGAAGAACAAGAAGCAAGTAAATAAAATGAAGTTATACAGTGAAGCAAATGACATAGTATAATGCCATATTTCCTGGACACAGTGGTAAGGAGTGATCATGTAGATTGTGTACTCTGGAAAAAGCTTTTCACAGGAAATCATATTTGAACTGACATCAGAATGACAAAACCATCCACGTCAAGACTAGAGGAAAGAGAAATCCTGGCAGATATAATCGCAAGTGAGAAATTCATAAGGCAGGTGAGAACTCAGTATCTGCAAGGTCCATGGAGAAAAACAGGGTGGCTGGAATGGTTGATAAGGGGAATGAGATGTGAGCCAAGATCACAGTTAGATGGGAAAGGTACCTTTTGGTCATTAAGAAACTACAAGAATCCCTTCAAGTATTTTAAACAAAGAGTTGACATAATTTGTTTTTTCAAATATCACTTTGGTTATAATAATGAACTCTGGAGTAAGGGGACGGAATCAAGGATATTCAGGAAGCTGTTGCTAAACCTCAGACCAAAGTTGATCACAATGGAAACTTCAAAAGGTAAATGCATCAGGAATGTTCTGGAGAGAAAATCAATAGGGCTTTGCCTAGAGAAATCATAAATGATTCTCAGGATAGTAGTTTGAGATTGGGAAAATATGGCAAGGTATACTGAGTTTGGAAACATTCAGTAAGGAAGGAAGTTGTTGAGGTAGGAGTGAGGAGAAACTGGAACAAGTCAAATAGGTTTGGGATATGTTAATTTTGCGCTGTCCTTAGACATCCATGTGGAATATTCCATGCACAGATGATAGAAATGAAAATGTTACTTTTAAGCAAACTAAGCCTGGGTTCTCAGTCTAACATTCTACGTGAGAAGTAGACTTCATGTAGTTATTCTCAGGGTCATTTTTTAAGACTTTTTTATACCTGCTTTAAAATGCACTCTCCTTCCACCAAAACCAAACCAAACTCACTGCCATCGAGTTGATTCCAACTCATAGCAAACCCTCCTTAGGTTTCCCGAGGTGGTATCTCTATGGAAGTAGATTGTCCAGTCTTCCTTCTGAGGGGTGGTTGATGGGTTTGAATCACCAGCCTTCTGTTAGCAGTCAAATGCCTTAGACACTATGCTACCAGAGCTCCTTCCACAGTAAAAAAAATATTTTGTTCATAAAAAATCGAATTAAAAAAAAAAAAAAAACACATGTTGCTTCTATAATTGTCTGTAAGTATCTATGAATGATTATAGTTTCTCAACAATCATGATACATTCAATGAAATTCTTGCAAAGCAAAAATATCAATCCTACAAAATTTTCAATTACAATGAAATTTTTTTTTTTGGATAGTAAATGTGGTAGTTAGGGTTGTGTGTCAATTTGGCTGGGCCTGGTTGGGTGGCTGGGCAGCTGGTGGTAGATTTTCTCCATGAGGAGACAGGCAATCAACTGCATGGTGGGATCTACCACAAGCAGCTACTTTAGGGATGTGGTCTGCTTCTCATATATAAGCAGCAGCTTTGGGAATGGTCTCTAGCTTATGGCACACTTGAATCCTGCATGTAGCCGTGTCATTGTTCAGCAGCTTGCCATGCTCTGCAGAACTTGGGACTTTCAATGGACTTGAATTAATGCCCTGCTGTGTGGTTTGGCAACATCAGGACTGTGCCTTTTTACTTCTCAACCTTGGGCTTGTCAGTCTCAGCAGCCAGCAGCTGTCTGAGTGAAGAAACGCCTCTAGCTTCAGTGGGCCAGGAGCAGGAGGCAGAGCTGAAGCAGGGGCTTTCACCAAGCCCCTACAGCCTGGCACCTTGAACTCTGACTCAAAGCCTTCAAACTGTAAGAGAATAAACTCCTATTTCTTCAAGCATCACATGTGTGGTAAATTCCTGTCAGAGCAGCACTAGGTAACTAAAACAGCAAATTTACAATTTGGGAATTTAACAAAAACTATACTTTATAGACATTTAACAAAACAGTTAGATTTTTTCAATTTTCTTATTATCTTTTTGCACTCTGGAGTCAATAACGGTGTTTTCAAGACTCATCAGTGTTTGTAGTTCCCATATATTGGGTCTTTACTGGATAAACAAATCTGGATATTGCTCTATTGATTAATGTTATTATGGTATATCTTATGGAGAAATTAGTAAGGATTACAGATTCCTCACCTCTTTCATTATCCTTCTATATATCTATATTCTGTTATCTCAGAACAGATTAAAGAAAGCTTTTCATCAACTTTGAATTTCCCTTAACCATAAGGACAGAAACTAGCTGTGACCTACACTGACTGGTATCAATGAAACAAAATTAAAAAAAACAAATTCACTGCCATCAAGTCCATTCTTATTCATAGCAACTGCTACTGAGTTTCCAAGGCTATAAATCTTTATGGAAACAGACTGCCTCATTTCACTTCCATAGAGCAGCTGGTAGGTTTGAACCACTGACCTTTTGGTTAGCAGCCAGATGCCTTAACCACTACACCACCAGAGCTCCTTGGTATCAATATGAACACCCAATTACAGATACTTATGTAAAATTAGCATTTTTATACATTACAAAAATCAGGGTTATTCAAACAGAACAAACGATCTCTATTGGTGTAGAGCATGGCTGTTTTCATTAAATAATATTGTTGTTGTTGTTGTTGTTGTTATGTGCCGTTGAGTTGGACCTGACTCATAGTGACCCCTCCTTGGGTTTCTGAGGCAGTATCATTCCGGAAGTAGATTGCCCCATCTTCCTTCCAAGGAGTGGCTGGTGGGTTTGAACTGCCAGCCTTCTGGTTAGCAGTCAAGTGCCAGAACTCCCAAATAATATTAGTATTAATATTTAGTATTAAGTGTGTCTTGAATAACTAATTAAATAAAGTAGACTCTGTTTCTGCAGAAATTAGAAGAATAATTATTTTCTTGTATGCTGATATGCACTGTTATCATTATCCTAGATTAGCCTTACCATATAATCTGTTCTGTTTTCTAGAGAAAGAAAAAAAAAATGGATTATGGATTAGTATTAATTACCCTAAAGCCAAAATCCTTATCTTTTGAGTTTTTCTTCAAAAGGCAGTTGGAATTTGTTTGTTTGCTTATTTCTACACTCCTTCCAGAAGGTACACAATGCAACTAATGTATTTGGCTAGAGGTTCAGAAAAAGGTCTTCTTAAAATAAACAAATCTATGAATCTATCGTGACTTTACTGACATGATATGTGATGTGACTAAAATCACTACAACCATGCAATATGTTAACCATTTTCCAGTATTTTTAAGCAAAATAACCTCTTTTTCTATTTATCACATAAAGTCTTTTGCAAAACCTCAACATATAAAAATAAGTAAAGCTAAGCTGTTTAATCTTACCTTTCAAGTGGTCCTTTTCCTTCTCCCTATGTGCCCCAAGATACCCTAATATACTTCAGAGCTGCAGAACATATGGTGTGGAAACACATTATGGTTTCCTAGTAGTAGGAAGTAAACTTTACTAGATTCCTAACTTATTTCTGGAGCTCTATTGGTGTAGTGTTTAATGCATCTGGCTGCTAACAAAAAGGTCAGTGGTTCAAATCCACCAGCTGCTCCTTGGAAGAAAGATGAGGCAGTCTAGAGATTTACAACCTTGGAAACTCAATGGGAGTCGATATAAGTGGGAATCAACTCAATGGGAGTGAGTTGTTTTCTTTTCTTTTTCACTGATTTCTAAAGCATACTGGTGCTGTTAAACTCACAACCTAGAATATTCATGCGTCTTTCCTTTATCAGCTATTGTGATCCACACCAATATCCACAACAATGGACTCAAGATCTTGAAGATGGCACAGGACTGGGCAATGTTTCGTTCTGTTAATATATAAGGTCACCACAAGCCAGAGCCTAGTTGACAGCAACAAAAGCAATTTCTTACTTAATTAGAACCTGTTACCCAGCTCCTCTGCTGAGAGAATGACTTACAGAACAATGTTTGAAGGACATAGAGGTAAGCTATTACTTTAGGTTCTCTAAATTATATTTTAGATCAAGTTAAAGCACATGAAGTGTGCTTTCAAAGCAGTGCCTTTGCTGAACTGACACTTAATGATAATCTTTAGACTTACTTCCTAAGTGTGCTCTAAAAAAGAGCACTTGTTTCCAAAGACATTACGGAATAAACTTTCTATCAGTATTCAGTGTTTATGGTTCCATGTGATAAATATATTTTAAAAATAAGTACTAGGCAAAGTTTACTCTTGAGCAATTGATTTACTTTCTTCTTTTGGATAATAATAGTAATACAACTGCTCATATCTCTCTTGTCATCTTGGCTATCAAGAACCTGAGAGCTAAATTTGAAGTTGAATAATAATAACGTATGTTAGCTCTTCGGTTGCATTCAGATTCTTGCATTCTGCAAACTTCTTTTCTAATTATCTATGTTGCTAACATTTATTTTCTAATTGTCTATGTTACTAACGTTAATTTAAGGCTCGAGTTGCAATATTGAGAGATTCTATGGGCAAAATATTGAATGATACAGGAAACATCAATAGAAGATGGCAGGAATATACAGAGTCACTGTACCAAAAGGAACTGGTCAATCTTCATCCATTTCAGGAAGTGGCATATGATCTAGAACCAATGGTACTGAAGGAGGAAGTCAAAGCTTCAATGAAAGAATTGGCAAAGAACAAGGCTCCAGAAATTGATGGAATACGGATTGAGATATTTCAACAAACAGATGCCCCAC
>NW_006921755.1:5783220-5787124 GCF_000298275.1 Orycteropus afer afer
GAACTAACAGATCTGTCCTGGAGGAAGTGCACCCAAAATGTTCCTTGGAAGCGAGAATGGCCAGACTTCGTCTCATCTACTTTGGTCATGTTGTCAGAAGCGACCATTCCTTGGAGAAGGATGTCATGCTTGGTAGGGTGGAGGGTCGATGAAAGAGGGGGAGGCCTTCAATGAGATAGACTGACACGGTGGCTGTGATGATGGGCTCAAGTATAGCAGGGATCATGGAGCTGGTGAGGGATTGGTCAGTGTTTCGTTCTGCTGTGCATGGAGTCGCTATGAATCGGAAACAACTCAACGGCACCTAACAACAACGTGTTACTAACGTTGCTTTCATTAAAGATATTCTTAAGGTGGTTGTTAGCTGCCATTGAGTAAGCTCCTGACTCACGGTGACCCCCACCCCATGACTGTTGTCATACATAGTTTTTATTAGCTGATTTTTGGAAGTAGATTGTGAGGTTTTTCTTCCTAGTTTGTCTTAGTCTGCAAGCTCTGCTGAAACCTGTTCAGTATCACAGCAACACAAAAGCCTCCACTGACAGATGGGTGGTGGCCATCATGCAGTGCACGGGCCTAGGACTGAACCCTGGTCTCCTGCACAGAAGGGGAAAACTACCACTGAACCACCAATGCCTCACATTCTTATTGTAAACTCCTTCAAATAATTCATGGAATAAATTTTTTACAATCAAACTACCATGACTCATTAACTCACACTGTAATTGTATTAGTCTAAAATCTGTCAATCCAGCTAACCATATTATAATCAAATCGAACTGCTTCATCAGGTCCACAGGGATATCATGAGGTTTTGTTGGATGCTTTTTGAAAATAACATATTCTTCTGACTTCAAAAAAATTACTAGAAATAGTTCTGTTTTAACATAACACACATTATTTCAATAATCTGGAATGCAGTTAATCTATGATTGGAAACCTCTATGAGATGTCTCCTGACATCTAGAGATTAAATTATCTCAACTATTGTTTTATCCTTTCTAGTCTAAATAATGGGAGCTCTGGTGGCGTAGTGCCTAAACCACTTGACTGCTAACCAGAAGGTTGGCAGTTCAAACTCACCAGCTACTCCTCAGAAGGAAGGTTGGGCAATCTACTTCCATAGAGATACTGCTTCAGAAATCCAAGGAGGAGTCGCTATGAGACAGAGACGACTAGACAGCACAAAACAACAACAACTGCCTTGGAAACCAAAAGGGGGTTGCTGTGAGTCAGAATCTACTCCATATCAGTGAGTTTGGTTTTTGTTTTGTTTTGTATTTTGTTTTTTTTAAATCTTAGTGTGATGCTGCCTGAAGATAATAATGAGGAAGACATTCTAAAGTTCCCTTCCTGTTCTATCACTCTAATTTTTTATGAAAAGTTTTATGCAAATGATGGGCAATTCCTAAGCCTCTGTTTCTTTAATTCCAGTCCTATGTTTGTTTTTGTTTTGTTAAGAATAAGCAAGTATGGCTACTACAGCAGTTTAAAAGTATTATTACAATTCAGATGCCATTTTATTTGCAGGGAGGGGGCAGCAAAAAAGGCAATAAAATGGAGGAGGGACATTCTCAAGAGAGAAAATTCTTGTGAACGTATATTTTGCAACCAGGGAAAATACACCAGCACCCAAAGGAACAGGGAAAACTTTACACTACATTTAAGCACAAGCACATTTTCTACTACTTAATTTGAAAAAAGAAAGGACAGCATTAAAATGCACATATATATAAACAGGCCATTTATTTACTTCTACTAATTAACATCTCTCGAGATCTCCAGAGTCTCTTAACATCTCTAGGGCCTCTCTCAAAGGATGTTCTCCCAACAGGAGAGCCAGTGACTCAAAAACTTGCTGAGTCCAGAGGGAGAAATGTAGAAAAGACACCCTAAAATCAAACATGTTAATTAAAAACACAAGATAAACACCAGGGTCTTCTACCTCTACCCACTATTCCTGGGAGGCCAAGGCAAATAATCTTCCTGCTTAAACCTCTGAGAGGATCAATTAGTATGAATCCTCCAGAACCAGTTAACATTTATTACATAAAGTCATTGCCTCCAAGAAATACAAATCATAAAACAAGAGTCAAGAAGCAAGAGCAGAAAATTCCAGTTGTCCGGATTTAAAATATTTAAACTCAATGAGCTTCACCTTCAAAGGAGGACTGGAAATTCCCTTGGCTAGTCTCAATTGTCTCAATGGAGAAGGAACAGCTTAAGTGAGACAGGAAGCATCCAAGCAGGCTGGCCCAGGTTGGGAGAATCGTCAGGAACAACAGCAGGGGAGGTTGGGTGATGCAATGATTTGATTATCCACAAAACTGAGTCAGTAGAAATATGATTCTTTCTGACTGAAAAGTGAAAGTAGGGGGAAGAGTTAAAAAAAAAAAAAAAAAAGGACAAATCAATGATATGGTACAGGAAAAAATTAAAGTGGAAAGAAAATTAAAGCTGAACAAATTAAATCAAAGAAAAAGATTGTTATGGTATTATTCCAGATTTCTCCTTAATTTTCATTGTAATATATATTTGTAACTTAAGAGATAATATTACAAGTTTAGTGTAATATTCAAGGCATGGTCTTGAGAAGCAGACATACTTGGGATCAGGCTCAGCCTCTGTCAGTGATTAGCTGTGTTGAGTTACTTAACTGCTCTGGACCTCATTTTTTGCCATCTGGAACATGATGGTAACATGATAATAATCAAATGATTATTATTCTTTCATAAATCTATTTCATATAAACATCAAGGACACAATTATAAGTCATCAATCATTTTACTTGGATAAAATAGTATCTCACCTATCATGTGAGAAGCCCTGATAGTGTAGAGGTTAAGTGTTGGTCACTAACTGAAAGTCTGCAGTTCAAACTTACAGCCACTCCATGTGGCAATCTGCATTCATAAAGATTTATAGCCTTAGAAACCTCGTGAGGCAGTTTTATTCTGTCCCACAAGGTTACTATGAGTGGGAATCAACTCAACAGCAGTAGGTGGGTGGGTTTATCATATCAAATCAATGTCCATGTTGCTAAGACTTCATAATCAGATCCTTCAATGCCTGCACAAAATTCTATCAAGTGAGGACATCGTATCCTATTGAAAGGTTGCCTTCAATTTCTTCTTTTTACAAATAAAGCATTTTCATTCCGTTTTCTCCATATTTTAGATTACTTCTTTAGGTTAGAACTTCCCAGAAAAGGAGTGCTGACTGGACAAAGGGCATGAATGCTGCTCTTCTCATTTAACAAGAAAAAGAAATAGAAATCTAGCTCTATCCTCAGTAACTCAGGGTGTGTGATTAAGACAGTAGGACTAAATACCATGTTCTGTAAACTATGTCTCCATTTATGCCTATAATCTTTACAGAAGCACGCACGTTCTTCACACATGATCCTGACTGAATTCTAGATTTCAGATCAATAGTTACTTCAGGAACCTTCCCAGTACTCTCACTTCACAGATAAACATACTTGCACATATATAATACAGATGGAATTTCCCTAGAGGACTATTTTCATCCCTATGTGTAATCACTAGGCTTCTAGTCAATAAGAAGTGAAAAATTGCAGTCTAGTGTATTCAGCTAAAATTCAACTACGAGACATTTGTCCATGTATTATTTAATTTATTCCATTGTGGTTTGTGATAAATACAATCAATCAGCAAATATAAACAGATCGATTATCCAACCACTTTGCACTGTGTGCAAACTTGGTTAAAGTGCAAAGGAAAATAAAAACTATAATCAATGGTATTGGTAAAGATGGAGGGAAATCAGACTTAGATGTTTTATGTAGGTGCGAATCATGACTTCCTATCTATTCTTTACTATCCCTGCAGGCACGTTGCATTAACCTTAAGTGAAAAATTCATTCGATTATTTCTTAAAGAAG
>NW_006921755.1:5787629-5790151 GCF_000298275.1 Orycteropus afer afer
TTTTACAGATGAGTAAAATATAAAATGTGATTTAGCATACATTTTAGGGTTCTATTAAATAATAAACCAAACAGTTTGGAATAGACAAAAAGACAGAATACATGACTGATTTAACTAACAGGTAAAAATGCAAATGCTATGAATTCAGAAAATAAATCAGAATCCTACGTAATCTTAATGACGCAAAAATCCAGTATTCTGGAAAGAATTTGAAATGATAAAGCCTTCAGTTTTGTGTAGGCTCCATAATTTAACTGTGTGAACTTGGTTAAATCCACAGTTATCCTAACCTCTCCAAAGATTCCTCATCTATAAAATGAGATTATACCTCACTGAGTTTTGTAAAAATTAAATAATGTTTGTGAAAGCATTTGGTAAATCATAAAATAATTTTTGCATTCTAATTATGATTCATGTTTCTTTGACTTTCTCCAAATGTCATCCGTATTTCCACTTTAGATATCAATTTTTCCTATAGCTTCTCAAAATCCAGCTATGAATTGATGGTTAACAAATATCTTTTCTCCCTAATTCCTGTAATATTAGCTGGAGATTAAGAGAAGCCATAGTCTGTTCCATGCAGTGGATGCTTACCAAGGATATTCAGGTGCTTACTACAGATTTATTTCCTCAACAAACATTTCTGATATGTTTGGGCACAGAGATAATTAAGTCAAAAACTTTGCCTTCAAGGTATCCTCCACTCGACAAAGTAGATATCTAAATAAACAGACATCTGTAGAAAAAAATATAATTAATAAATATGCAAGTATGACTCGACGGCAAATAACAACAACAAGTAAGTACTTTGGGTACACAGAAATTAAAGCATTTAAACTCTGCTTAGAAGTCACAGAAGGCTTCACAAAAACAAGGACTCTCTAATGTCCAGTGTCCCCATTCATGATGATGTTGTCACAGTACTTCAGAATATTTAGTGAATGGATGCAATCGTAAGAATTTACACAATCATATAATCTCTTCTCTTCTTAAAATCAAAGGCCTTCAAGCTTAAATCTCATTAAATGCATGCATTGGTACTTGCATCTAGGATTACCAGGAAAGCAAACAGGTGTTGAAAGAGTTAAACATACCTCCCCATAAGAAGGTAGAGTAGCTTCTGCTATAGGGCATGCTTTAGAACCCCAAAAAAGCCAGTCTTCACATCTCACTTGTATGTTGTACAATCTTGGGAAATTCAAGTTACCTCATCAGAAAAAGGGACAGAAATGGTGAGCAAGTAGCATGGTGCCTGGCATATCATAGATATAGGCTAAATGTGTGTAGCTTCTTCTCAAAGCCATCCAAGCTCACCTCTACCAGAGCACTTCACACATTTACTTACTGCAACTGCCCATTTCAAATGTGAGCTCTCTGTGGACAGATACTACTTCTTACTCATCTTTGTATTCTAGTAACTGGGGTTAGAAGTGATGCCTGCCATGTAGGAAGGAATTAATATGTCATCAATTCTTGAATAGCTGTAGAACTATTCCCAAAAGAAATAGATACTATTGTTAAAATATGCAAAACAATATAATGACATTAAATTCATTTATTTATTCAACAAATATTCATTATCATCTACTTGTTGTTGTTGTTGTTGTTGTTGTTGTTGTTATGTGCCGTTGAGTCGGACCTGACTCACAGCGACCCCTCCTTGGGTTCCCGAGGCAGTATCACTATGGAAGTAGATTGTCCCATCTTCCTTCGGAGGAGGGGCTGGTGGGTTTGAACCGCCAGCCTTCTGGTTAGCAGCCAAGTGCCTTAAGCACTATGCTACCAGAGCTCCTAAATCATCTACTACATGCTAGGTAATTTTCCAAAAGTTAGGAATACCACAGTGAACAAAATGGGGAAAATCCCTTGCCCTCCTAGAGCTTTACATTCCAATGTAGGAAACAGACAATAAATAAATAAATGAAACAAGACAGATAGTATCTGAGACCCTTTTAAGTGCTATGGAAAAAATAAAATAGAAAAAGGAGAGGCTGGGTCAAGATCCTGAGGAGGTAGAAGCTTCACAGAGAAAGCAACACTTGAGTTAAGCCCTAAATCACATGAGAGAGTAAGCCATGCATATGTATCTAGGGGGAAAGCATTCTAAGCAGGAAGAACAGCAAGTCCAAAGCCCTGGGGCAGAATTCCTTGAAAGGAGCCCAGTTGCTCATAGGTGAACATGGAAGAGAGCAAAGAGATGAATTCAGAGAGATTGGTTGAATGCTTGATCAAAGAGGTTTTGTGGACTACAGTGAGGACACAGGGTTTTACCCTGAGTCAAGTGAGAACCAATGGAGGGTCCTAGGAAGAAGAGTGACTTGACCTGACTTATATTTTTAAAGAATCACCCTAAGGACAATGTAGAGGAAAGGGACAAGGACATCAACAGGGACACCAGTTAAGAGGCTATATCAGTAATCCATGTAGGTGAAGATGATGGCTTTGATCAAGGGAAGTAGTAAGGTGAGTAGTGGTCAAAATCTAGATATATTTGGAAGGTACAGCTCACAGTTTTGGATGTG
>NW_006921755.1:5790956-5797178 GCF_000298275.1 Orycteropus afer afer
GAAGCTGGTTGGTTGGTCCTACTTACACTAGAAAAAGTGATGAAAGAGTGAGATGAGTTCAGGGCTGCTGAGTCACGGCTCAGGCGCTGCATAAAAGACCTCAATGTTTCCAGTTGTGCTCGGAAAGAAAGCCTTATTTCTTCTAGTAACAGAGATGATATTGCAAAAATACAAACCCAGAGTCTTATTGTAAGTGTGGCTAAATTACAATGCCAACTAAATTGCCAACCCAGAGTGGAGTCTGAAGTGAAAGTGAGGGCATTGATTGGAAAAAATGGGATTCTGAAACTTGGAATGGGGACATATGGGCAGGCAGTCAGGAAGATGAGAATATGGCACCTGTAAATTCTGTTGAATCCCTCCCATCTGAAGGGATTACAATGAAACCATTATCCCTTCTACCTCCATCTCATGGGATTAAGCTGTTCCCGCTGGGTCATTGCCTGCAGTAGAGGCCATGGAAGACATTGCAGAATGTTCTCAGGAACTGTCCGAACCACCCATTGTTGCTGCTAGACCCATAACTAAAGTTAAGTACAAGCGAGCCCCAAAAGATGAAATACAAAGTGTGACTGAGGAAGTGGTATGCTACATCTGAAAAAGCCTACTTGATTTTGCCAACACATACAGACAGAAACCTGGAGAATATGTATGGGAATGGCTACTGAGGGTATGGGATAATGGTGCAAGGAATGTAACATTGGATCAGTCTGAGTTTATTGATTTAGGCCCACTAAGTACAGATTCTTCATTCAATGTTTCAGCTTGAGAGGTTAGGAAATGATCTAATTGTTTATTTGGTTGGCTTACTGAAGCATGGATTATGCGGTAGCCTACCTTAAGTCAAGTTGAACTACCAGAGCTTCCTTGGTATAAGGTAGAAGAAAATATCCAGAGGCTTAAGGAAATTAGCATGTTAGAATGGATTTATCAGATTAGACCCCTAAAGCCAGAAATGGAGAGCACAGAGGACACTCCTTTCACCAATATGGAACAATTTGTGAAGGGAGCCTCAGCATCCTTGAAGACTGCTGTGGTTGCTATTTTATGTAAGCCAGATTTGACAGTGGGAACTGGCCTAATTGAACTAAGACACTTAACTACAATGGGGTTGATTGGACCCCTGGGAGTAGGGACCAAGAGGCAGCAGTTAATCGACAAAAGCAAGGTGGGCATGGTTACCATAATGGACAGCAGAGTCAAAAGAGTAATCAGAATACTCTGACTCATGTGGAATTATGGTATTGGCTACTTAGACACGGTGTTCTTGGAGGGAAACACATGGCAAACCTACTAAATATTTACTTGATCTGTATAGACAGAAAAAATATAGGTCACATGAACAGCAGTCTAGATTGAATCACCAGAATTCAGAGTTATGGCCTCTCAATCAATTCCCAGACTTGAGTCAGTTTACAGACCCACAAGCCCTTGAATGAAGGGGAGGCTGGGTCTCCTTGAGGAAGGACTCCATTATATTGCCAAAAATTTATAATGTCAATCTTTCTCCCAGCCTTCCCCAAAAATATCTGAGGCCTTTTACAAGAGTGACCATTCACGGGAAAAGGAACTAATCAGGCATTTTGGGGATTACTGGATACTAGCTCTGAACTGACACTAATTCCAGGAGACCCAAAACATCACGGTGGCCCACCAGTCAGAGTTGGGGCATACAGAGATCAAGTTACTGATGGAGTCTCAGCTCAGGTACATCTCACAGTGGGTCCAGTGGGTCCCTGAACCCATCCTGTAGTGATTTCCCCAGTTCCAGAACACATCATTGGAGTAGGTATACTGAGAAACTGGCAGAATTCCCATATTGGGTCCCTGACATGTGAAATAAGGACTAATATGGTAGGAAAAGCTAAGTGGAAACCATTAGAACTGCCTCTACCTAAAAAATAGTAAACCAAACCAATACTACATCCCTGGAGAGGTTTCAGAGATTACTGCCACCATCAAGGACTTGAAGGATGCAGGGGTGGTGATTCCCACCACATCCCCATTTAATATGCCTATTTGGCCTGTGCAAAAAGCAGATGGATCTTGGAGAATGACAGTACATTATCATAAACTTAATCAGGTGGTGATTCCAATTGCAGCTGCTGTTCCTGATGTGGTTTCATTGCTTGAGCAAAACAGTACATCTCCTGGTACCTGGTATGCAGCTACTGATCTGGCCAATGCCTTTTCCTCAATACTAATTTCAAAGGATGATCAGAACCAGGTTGCCTTCAGCAGTCAAGGCCCAAAATATACTTTCACAGTGTGTCCTCAGAGGTATATCAACTCCCCAGCATTATGTCATAATTTAGTCCGTAAGGATCTTGATCACCTTTCCCTTCCACAAGACATCACACTGGTCCATTATATTGATGACATTATGGTGACTGGACCTAGTAAGGAAGAAATATCAATGACTCTAGACTTTTTGGTAAGACACCTGAGTGCTAGAGGGTGGAAAATTAACCCGACAAAAATTCAGGCACCTTCCACCTCAGTGAAATTTCCAGGGGTCCAGTGCGGTGGGGCATGTTGAGATATTCCTACTAAAGTGAAGGATAAGTTATTGTATCTGGCTTCCCTGACAACTAAAAAGGAGGCACAACATCTGGCAGGCCCTTTGAATTTTGGAGGCAACGTGTCCCTCATTTGGGTGTGTTGCTTCAGCTTATTTACCAAGTGACTCGGAAAGCTGCTAGTTTTGAGTGGGGCCCAGAACAATAGAAGCCTCTGCAACAGGTTCAGGCAGCTGTGCAAGCTGCTTTGCCACTTGGGCCATATGACCCAGCTGATCCAATGTTGCTTGAAGTGTCTGTGGGAGATAGAGATGTTGTTTGGAGTCTTTGTCAGGTCCCTATTGGTGAACCGCAATGCAGACCCTTGGGATTTTGGAGCAAAGCCCTGCCATCCTCTGCAAATAACTACTCTCCTTTTGAGAAACAGCTTTTGGCTTATTACTGGGCTTTAGTGGAAAACTTTCCTGATATGATTAAAGATGAGAATATACCCATTCAAGAAGTCCAACAAACCCCAAACAAGATAGAACCCAAAAGAAAATCACCAAGACATAACATCAACCTCAACAAAACCTAAGACAAAGAAAGAATCCTGAAAGCAGCACAGGAAACATGAAAAGTTACCTACAAAGAGCAACCAATAAGACTAAGCACTGGGTTCTAAGCAGAAACCATGCAGGTGAGAAGGCAATGGTTTGGTATATATAAAACCCTGAAAAAGAAAATTTTACAAGCAAGAATTATATACCCAGCAAAACTGTAGCAAAATATGATGGTGAAATTAGGACATTTCCAGATAAGCAGAAATTAAGGGAATTTGTTAAAACCAAACCAACCTAATAAGAGATACTAAAGGGAGTCCTTTAAACAGAATAGCAATAATAGCAAACAACAACTGACAATTAATACACAGATAACATAACCCATAAACCAACACAGTTATGTAAGTATCCAAAGTAAAATAAGCTTATACGATTATAAACAGGGAACCAGAAACATCAATTGACAAATGAAGAAAACTACAAACCAAAAGGGGGGAAAAAACTGTATAGTTACAGAACTCCTAAACAGTGAGGAAGTCAAGAGAGTTGTAAGATAGAATAGACCATTCTAAACTCAAGGAGAAAATTATAAATCATAGGATAACCTCAAAGAAAAATGATAAACCTTCACATCACAATAAAAAAAAGAGGACAAACACAAATATTTAGCAAATATTAAAACAACAGCAACCAAGGAAATGATAAGGTGATTCATAAACATAATGAGCTCAGCACAAAAATAATATGGAACAAAGAAACCAAGAACACCATGAAAAAACACATAACAAAATGACAGCAATTAATTCATGTTGATAATTACACTGAATATCAATGGATTAAATGCCTCACTCAGGAGATGGAGAGTTGCAGACTGGATAAGAAAACATAATCCATCAATATGCTGTCTATAAGAGGCACACCTTAGAGACAAAGACAAAAATAGACTAAAATGAAAGGTTGGAAAAAGACATGTGAAGCTAATGGCAACCAAAAAAGAGCAGGAATGGCAATATTAATTTCTGATCAAATTGACTTTAACACAAAAACCACCAAAAGAGACAAAAAAAAACAAAAAAAAAAACACTGCCATCAAGTTGACTCCAACTCATAGCAACCCTTCCATGGGTTTCCGAGGCAGTATCACTACGGAAGTAGGATTGCCCAACCTTCCTTCCAAGGAGTGGCTGGTGGGTTTGAACCGCCAGCCTTCTGGTGAGCAGTCAAGTGCCTTAGGCACTATGCTACCAGAGCGGAGTAGATTGTCCAATCTTCCTTCCAAAGAGTAACTGGTGGGTTTGAACCACCAGCCTTCTAGTTAGCAGTCAAATGCCTTAGGCACTATGCCACCAGAGCTCCCGTAAGAGACAAGGAAGGATATTATATAATGATTAAAGGATCAATTGAACAAGAAGATATAACCATAATAAATAACTATGGACCCAATGAAAGTGCCCCAAAATACATAAATCAGACTTTAACAAAACTGAAAAGACAAATAGATGACTCCAGAGTCTTAGTAGGAGACTTTAACACACCACTTTCAATGACAGACAGAACAACTACAAAGAAACTCAACAAAGATGCAGAAGAACTAAAACAATACAATCCACTAACTTGACCTTATAGACAACTACAGAGCACTTCCAACCCAACAACAGCACAATATACACTCTTTTCCACTGCAAATGGAACACTCTCCATGATGGAATATATGCTAGGCCATAAAGCAAGCCTTAATAAATTTAAAAATACTGAAATACTGCAAAGCATCTTCTTCTCAGGTCACAATGCTATCAAATTAGAAATCAATAATAGGAAGATCAATGGAAAAAGAGTAAACATACAGAAACTGAACAACACCCTCCTTGAGAAAGACTGGGTAATTGATGAAATAAAGAATGAAATTAAAGAATTCCTTGACTCAAACAAGAATGAAAACATAACATACTAAAATCTTTCAGAGAAAGCAAAAGCAGTGATCAGAGGCCAATTTATAGCAATAAATGCACACGTCAAAAAAGAAGAAGGAACTACAATCAACACTTTAAACCAACATCTCCAACAGTTAGAAAAAGAAAAGCCTACAGTCACCAGAAGAAAGACATAAACACTCAAGCAGAAATAAATGAAACAGAAAATAGAAAGACAACAGAAAATATCTATAAGACTAGAAGATGGCTTTTTTAAAAGATTAGTAAAAGTAACAAGCGACTGTCAAATTTAACAAAGGAAAAGAGAGAGAGAATACAAATAACACAAATAAGAAATGAAATGGGCAACATTACAACAGAACCAACTGAAATAAAAAGGATAATATCAGCATACTATGAAGAACTGTACTTCAACAAATTTGAAAATCTGGAAGAAATGGACAGATTTCTAGAAACACACTACTTACCTAAACTAAAACAGACCGATGTGGAAAAGCTGAACAAATCTATAACAAAAGAAGAAATTGAATAGGTCATAAATATATTACCAACAACAAAAAAAGTCCTGGCCCAAATGGTTTCACTGGAGAATTCTACAAAACATTCAGAGAAGAACTGACACCAATCCCACTTAAACTATTCCAAAACATAGAAAAGGATGGAATCCTCCCTAACTCATTTTATGAAGCAAGCATAACCTTGATACCAAAACCAAGCAAAGATATCACTGAAAAGGAAAACTGCGGACAACTATTCCTCATGAATATAGATGCAAAAATCTTCAACAAAATCCTAGCCAATAGACTCCAACAACCTATCAAAAAAGTAATTCATTATGACCAAGTGGGGTTCACACCAGGTATGCAAGGATGGTTCAACATTAGAAAAACAATCTACGTCATCCATTACATAAATAAAACAAAGGAAAAGAACCACATGATCACATCAATCAATGAGAAAAGGTATTTGATAAAATCCAACACCTAATCCTGATCAAAACTCTCAACAAAATAGGAACAGAAGGGACATTCTTCAACATAATAAAAGGCATCTATGCAAAACCAACAGCAAATATTATTCTCAATGGAGAGAGACTGAAACCATTTCCCCTTGTGAACAGGAATCAGACACCACTTCTATTCAACATTGTGCTGGAAGTCCTGTTGTTGTTGTTGTTGTTATTTGCCATCAAGTCGGCCCCGACTCATAGCAACCCCTCCTTGGGTTTCC
>NW_006921755.1:5797674-5799135 GCF_000298275.1 Orycteropus afer afer
TACAAAGAAAACTATAAAAAACTACTTCAAGAAACCATAAGAGAACTACATAAATGGAAGAACATCCCATGCTTGTGGATAGGAAGATTGAACATTGTAAAAATGTCAGTTATACCCAAAGCAATCTATACATTCAATGCAATCCCAATCCAGATCCCTTCAACATTTTTTAGGGATATGGAAAAACCAATCACTAACTTTATATGGAAAGGAAAGAGACCTCAGACAAGCAACACACTATTGAAGAGGAAGAACAAAGTAGGTGGTCTCACACTCCTGGATCTTAAAACCTACGATACAGCCACAGTAGTCAAAATGGCCAGGTATTGGTAAAACCACAGACACCCAGACCAATGGAATAGAACTAAGAACCCAGAAATACATCCACTGACCTATGGTCAGCTGATCTTTGACAAAGGGCTGAAATCCATTCAATGGGGAATAGATTGTCCGTTTAACAAATGGTACTGGCAAAACTAGATATCCATTTGCATAACAATGAAACATGATCTGTAACTCACACCATACACAAAAACTAACTCCAGATGGATCAAAGACTTAAATGTGTAACCTAAAACTATAGCATTCCTCAAAGAAAATCTAGGGGCAAATTTAGGGCCTTAATATATGGCATAAATAGACTATCAAGCATAACTCAAAATGCACAAACAACAGAACATAAAGTAGATGAATGGGACCTTCTAAAAATGAAATTTTTATATGCTTCCAAAGATTCCTCAAAAAGAGTCAAAAGAGAATCTACAGAGTGGGAAAAAAAATATTTGGAAATTACATACCTGACAAGGGACTTATCTCTAGAATTTATAGAAAATTCCAACACCTCAACCACACACAAAAAAAGTAATAATTTAATTAAAAAATGGACAGAAGACATGAATAAACACTACACCAAAGAGGCTATTCCTGTGGCCAACAAACATATGAAGAAATGCTCACGATAATTAGCCATTAGAGACATGTAAATCAAAACAACAATGAGATACCATCTTGCCCCAGCACTAGTAGCAAAGTTCAGCATGACAGAAAATAACATGCTAGCAAGGATGTGGCAAGATTGGGACTCTCATACACTGCTGGTGGGACTGTAAAATGATACATCCACTGTGGAAAGCAGTATGGCAAGTCCTTAAAAATTTGGAATTAGAAATACCATTTGACCCAGCAATTCTATTACTAGATCTATATTCTAAAGAAGTGAGAGCCAGGACCAGAACAGATATATGCACATCAATGTTCATCACAGCACTATTTACAATAGCAAAAAGATGTAACAACTTGGGTGCCCATCAACAGAAGAACAGATAACCAAACTATGGTACATAAACACAATGGAATACTATGCAACCCTAAAGAATAACTTAGAATCTGCAAAACACCACATAATGTAGATCAACTTGGAGAATATTACGCTAAGTGAATTAAGTTAATCACAGAAGAACA
>NW_006921755.1:5799436-5802661 GCF_000298275.1 Orycteropus afer afer
ATAGGAGGTACAGACAACAAAGATGAACCCTTTTGCACATACAGTACTGCATTGTCAGTGAAGGCAAACATAGTGGACAGATGGGTGGACAGGCTGAACAATTAGGTATGTCTATGCAGGGTGGAGTGTGCCCATGACCATGTGTAGGGTTGGCAGACAATGTTCCTACAAGTGTATTTGTATGTTCTGTAAGAATTTCCAGGTATATAGTAGAGCTGACAAGGGACAAGGTTGTAGTCACTTCTTGGCCACAGCCTACTACCTAGAGGGAGCAAGTAGTTGGACCTTTGGGCTCGGGACCATAGTCACAGGGAACATCAAGCTCAATCGGCATAATATACTACACAAAAACATTGTTCCACATCCTACTTTGGTGAGTAGCGACTGGGATCTTAAAGCTTGCAAGCAGTCATCTAGATGCAACAATGGGGCTCTCCTCCTCCAGAACAAAGAAGAATGAAGAAAACCAAAGAGGCATAGAAACAACTAGTCCAAGTAACTGGTACACCTCAGCCTATATGATTATAAGAACAGAAGAACTAGATGGTGCCCAGCTACCACTGTCAACCCCTTGGAGGGGTATCTATGTAGGAGATCCTGGATAGAATGGGAGAACACTGTAGAACAAAACTCAAAATCACTTATATATACAAAAAAAAAAAAGGACTAGGTATGCTGTTCTGATAGAACTTGGTGGAACCAGAAACTATGGCCCCTAGCTGCCCTTCACATCTGGAATTGAACCTGCTCATGTGGCTTCCAAACAAAAGACATCTATATGAGCTGAACATTTACATTAGGTAAAAACACTCCTTGGGGAGAGCAATCATGGGAGAATAGAAGGGCTGTGTATGCACAGGGAGACAGCTTGGGGAGCAGGAGTGTGTGGGAGGGAAGGACACAGGGAAGAGGTAACTATGGGGAGAAAGTGAGAAGGCAGCTGTTGCATTGTGGGAAATTGCAGTCAATGTCACAAGATAAAGTGTATGTAAGCTGTTGCATGGAAAGTGAATTTGCTCTGTATATTTTCATCCAAATCACAATAAAAAAAAAAAATAAAATAAATTGCAAAGCAAAAGAAGTAAAGGGAAGAACACACCGTACAAATCAAAGAAGTGGAAGTTCAGCATTCCCTGTGATTACTGGAAACAGTGTCCATTGGTCATAAGGGCAGGAAGAGGCAATAATAAGGAAATTCAAAGTATCCTCATCCTTGGAGAGGCAACCAGTGACTCTGGGATTGGAAACAAACAGGGTCTTGCATTGTTTCAGGAGGAACTCAAAGAAGCTGAAATCTGCTATCTCCATACACATACAGACAACATCCCAGAAGGGGTAAAGTTTAACTGTTCAAAATATAAACAAACCTTCTAAAGTTCCCATAAAATATGACATATACATTAGTTATTAAGAACCTATTTGTCCTGTAATAGTAGAAAAACTGTCCATTTATCATTAAAAGAGGAGAAAAAGGAAACGAGGAGAGCTATAATTATATCAAGGTAACTGCCCCCCTTCTTCAGCATTATAGTTTTTTTGTGCCTATGGGAATGGGTCAGTGAAGACAAACAATAAATGTGAATGAATGAGAGAATGAAGTGTTACATCCTGCAATCCACAATTCCCCTAACAAAAGTATATGTTTCATTTTATTGATAACAATAGATGAAAAAAGATTCTCTTCCTTCCTTCCAAAAATGGACAAAAACAGACTCACACTACAGAGGACTGCAATCCCCAGAGACATAAAATATACTAATTTTCAAAATTTGATAATCCAGTTCCCATAGCAACCATAAATCATTCTTCTGAAGGACACATAGGAAGGATATTCTTGTTGGAAACAATATGCTTTGACCACCGAGGAAAATGAAACCAAAGCCAAATCGCAGTAACCCAACATGGCATTACTTTGAAGAAATATTTCAAGTTTCTTTCCTTTGACAACAGTAATGTTAAACAAGGCTTAAGAAATCTTCGTTCGAAGGTAAGTGTGAGGGGATGGGCTGAGCACAGGGCACCTGCCTGGTCAGCCACTCCAGGGCCCTCAGCTGCGCCTGTCATTGCCTATCGCTTCCACTGCCTGTGCTTGGCCCCCCTTCCACACCAGGGTAAGTCAAAAGTGGATTTGTCCCAAACATTGACTATGCTCTTTTGGACAATCCTATTTCCAAAGAAAAATAGTACAATTCATTTTCACAGCATCTTTCAACTTTTTCAGAATTCAAAAGACATGAATCAAGCTACTGCCACTCATCTGTTGGTTTGTCATACCATGTTGGATTGTGGGTTACTATGATGCTCGAAGATATGACACCAGTATTTCAAATACCAGCAGGGTCATCCATGGTGGACTGGTTTCAGAAGAGTTTCCAAACTAAGAAAGACTGGTAACAAGGACCTAGCAATTGACTTCTAAAAACATTAGCCAGTGAAAACCTTACGAATAACACTGTAACACTGTCTGATATAGCACCAGAAGATGAGCTTCCTCAGATTGGAAGGCACTCAATATGACTGCAGAAGAGCTGTCTCCTCAAAGTAGAGTGAATCTTGATGACAGGAATGGATTAAAGCTTTCTAGATCTTCATTTGCTGATGTGGCATGACTCAAAATGAGAAGAAACAACTGCAAACATCCATTAGTAACTGGAACGTGGACTGTACAATGCAGGAAATAAGTAAAATAGAAAGTCATCAAAAATGAAATGGAACACATAAAAATCAATATCCTAGGCATTAGTGAGATGAAATGGATTAGTACTGGCCATTTTGAATCAGACAATAATAAGTCTACTATTCTGGAAATGACAAATTGCAAAGAAATATCACTGCAATCACTGTCAAAAAGAACATTTTAAGATCCATCCTTACAATGCTGTCAGTGATAATATAATATTCAGACACTTACATGGAAGACAAGTTAATACAATTATTATTCAAATTCACACACCAAACACTAATGCTAAGAAGAAGAAATTGATGATTTATTTGTACAGATATCTGCCATCTTACTTTGACCAAACGCGCAATCAAGATGCATTGATAATTGCCAGTGACTGGTATATGAAAGTTAAAACAAAGAAGGATCAGTAATATGGCCTTGGTGATCACATAATAGAATTTCAAAAGACCAATGAATAATTCATTGCAAATAACTTTAAAATAAATAAATGGTAAGTATACCCATGGACCTCACCAGATGGAACACACAGGAACTGCATT
>NW_006921755.1:5803754-5811577 GCF_000298275.1 Orycteropus afer afer
TTAGCAGTCAAGTGCTTTAGCCACTATGCTACCAGAGATGCAAATCAAAACAACAATGATATATCATCTCACCCCAGCAATAATAGCAAAGTTCAACAGGTCAGAAAATAACAAATGCTGGTGAGGTTGTGGAGAGATTGGAACTCTTGTGCTCTGCTGGTAGGATTGTAAAATGGTACAACCACTGTGGCAAATGCTTTGGCATTTCCTTAAAAAACTGAAAGTAAGTACCATTTGACCCAGCAATTCCATCACTAGGAATATATCCTAAAGAAGTGAGAGACAGCACAAAAACAGACATATGTACACCTATGTTCATCGCAGCACAACTCACTATAACAAAGACATGGAAACAACGTAAATGCCCATCAATGGATGAATGGATAACCAAATTATGGTACATGCACACAATGGAATATTATGCTACATTAAAGAACAATAAGGGATATGCAAATCATCTCACAATGTGAATGAACCTGGAGGACATTATGCTGAGTGAAATAAGTCAATCACAGAAGGACAAGTACTGTACGAGCCCATTACTATAAAAAGACAAAGAAGGGTTTGCTTGGGAAAGGGAACTCACCTAGTAGGTTACCAAGATGGGGAGGGAAGGGGAAGGATTAACTTTGGGCTAGTTGAGGCCCACATGTGGGTAAGGGGAGGGTTATACGGAAAGGATCTGTGACCACCATGATAACATTAGGAAATGGGAGGACACTGGATTGTGCACATAAGAGATAGATGACATATGCTAATACCAACCAATGTGTCCACAATACTGCATTACCATTAACACCAAACACCAGGCCACAGATAAACACACAAACACCTGAGAGGATCAGATGGGGGTCAGTGGTCAGGAGTATATGCTAGACCAAGGATAGATTCAGATGAGGCTAATCTTGCACAGACACCAGTGATACAAAATACCTGCAATCCTCACAGAAACAATAAAAGACAGAAACAGAGTAATCCCTCACAGACAACCAG
This sequence comes from Orycteropus afer afer, assembly GCF_000298275.1. NCBI lineage: Eukaryota > Metazoa > Chordata > Mammalia > Tubulidentata > Orycteropodidae > Orycteropus > Orycteropus afer. The sequence continues at coordinate 5,804,748 of NW_006921755.1, forward strand.
ATACCATGGGAGAGAGATCCAATAGATCTACCATCTCAGTACCATACTATTGGGGACACCAGACTCAATTGGCACCATAAAATACATAAAAGCCTTGTTCCACATCCTACATTGGTGAATAACAACTGGGGTCTTAAAAGCTTTCAAGCAGCCATCTAAGATGCAGCTAATGGTCTCCTAGTGTTGGAAGCGAAGAAGAATACAAAAAAAAAAAAAAAGGGCATTTGGCAGCAATCAGCCATAAGACACAATGGCCCTTGAGACCAGAAGAACTAGATGGTGCCAGGCTACCAATGCCAACCACTCAGGAAAGGATCAAATCTGGAGATCCTGGATAGAGTGGGAGGACAGACGTGGAACAAAATCCAAAAACTCAATAATGACCAGAATTACTGGTCAGATGAAATCTGATGAGATCCCCAATACTGTGGCCCTGGAATAAAACTCACCCCCAGGGGCTGGCTTTCAGCCCAACAGTTAACAAGATGTACATGCAGACCACTCAACCCAGGATGATGCACCCACATTCTCTATGGTAATACATCCCGTAGAGCAATAGACCACAGGGCACCAGCAAACCAACATTCAAATTGAGAAAATGCAGGACAAACAGGATTGCATAAATATGAGGGGCATAGGTAGGGTTACTGGGTAGGGAGGGGAGGAGACTGGGTTAGGGTTGGACATGGTAAATGGGGAATGAAACTAAATGTACTTATAATGTTGAATGTAAAACAATCTCTTAAAATAAAAAAAGAACAGATTTGATGGACTACATGTTAATGACCAAAGAAGAGTTGTGGGATGACATCACGGCCATCATACCTGATGGAAGCAAAAGGTCATTTCACAGACAAGAATGAAAAGACCATATGGATGTCACAAGAGACTCTGAAACTTGCTCATGAAAGTGCAATACATAAAGCACATGGAAAAAATGGTAAAATAAAAGAGCTGAAGAGAAGATATCAAAGGGCAGCTCGAGAAGATAAAGTATTACAATGAAATGTGCAAAGACCTACAGTTAGAAAAACCATAGGCAAGAATATGCTCAGCATTTTTCAAGCTGAAAGAAATGAAGAAAAAAATTCAAGCCTCGAGTTGTAATACTAAGGATTCTATGGGCAAAATATCAAACAACACAAAAGGATCAAAGGAAGATGGAAGGATACATAGAGTCACTATACCAAAAAAGAACTGATCAATATTCAGTCATTTCAAGAGGTAGCATATGATTAAGAACTGATGATACTAAAGGAAAATGTCCAAGCTGCACTGAAGGAATTGGCAAAAAAAAAAAAAAAAAAAAGGCTCCAGGAATTGATGGAATAACAATTGAGATATTCCAACAAATGCAATACTGAAAACACTCATTCATCTATGCCAAGAAATCTGGGGAAGAACTACTTGACCAACCAACTGGAAGAGACTCATATTTGTACTCATTCCAAAGAAAGGTGATACAATGAAAGAGGAAATTACTGAACAGTATCATTAATATGTGTGGTAGTTACATTTGTGTGTCAACTTAGCTGGGCCAGGTTGAATGACTGCGCAGCTGGATATAGTACTCCCCATGATGAGACTGGTAATCAACTCCATGGTAGAATCTATTGTGAGCAGCTGAGTAGCTGTTTTAGGGATGTGGTCTGCTTCCCGTATATAAGCAGCAGCTTTGGGAATGGTCTCTAGCTTGTGGCTTGAACCCTGCATGTAGCCGTGTCGTTGCTCAGCAGCCTGCTATGCTCTGCCGACCTTGAGACTTTAAATGGACTTAAATTAATGGCCTGGAGTGTGGCTTAGTAACATCAGAACTGTGCCTTTTCACTTGTCAACCTTTTCACTTGTCAGTCTCAGCAGCCAGCAGCTGAGTAAAGAAAAGCCTCCAGCTTCAGTGGGCCAGGAGCAGGAGGCGGAGCTGAAGCCCAAGGTTGAAGGGCTTTCACCCAGCCCCTAGAGCCTGGCACTTTGAACTTAGAGTTAAATCCTCCAAACTGTAAGAGAATGAACTCCTATTTGTTAAAGCCATTCCATTTGTGGTATATTGCTGTCAAGGGTGTCACTAGGTAACCAGAAAAATATGACATGCAAATAAATTTTGCTGAAGTCAGTTTTAAAATGGTTGCAGCAATACATATAGGGAACTTCCAGAAATTCAAGCTGTATTCAGAAAAGGATGTGGAATGAAGGGTATTACTCCTGATATCCGGTGGATCTTGGCTGACAGCAAATAGCAGAAAGATGCTTACCTGTGTTTTATTGACTATTCAAAGGCATTTGACTGTGTGGATATCAAATTGTGGGTAAGATTTCAAAGCACAGGAATTTCAGAACACTGTTGTGATGCAGAAACTGTACATACAACAATAGGCAGCTGTTAAAATACAAGTGTATACTGTGTGGTTTAAAATCCGTAAAGGTATGCATCAGGGTTGTAGCCTTTCACCACACTTACTCAATCTTTATGCTAAGCAAATAATCCAGAGAAGCTGGACTATATGAAAAAGAATCCAGCATCAGGATTCAGGGAAGACTCATTAACAATTGTGATATGCAGATGACACAACCTTGCTCACTGAAAGCAAAGAAGAGTTGAAGCACTTACCGATGAAGATCAAAGTCTATAGTCTTCACTATGGATTATATGTCAACAAAAAGAAAACAAAAATCCTCACAACAGGACCAATAAGCAGCATCATGATAAATGGAGAAAACAATGATCCTGTCAAAATTTCATTTTACTTCAATCCATAATTAATGACAACAGAAGCAGCAGTCAAGAAATCAAACAGCAAATTGCATTGGGCAAATCTGCTACAAAAGACCTCTTTACAGTGTTAAAAACCAAAGACGTCACTTTCAGGACAAAGGTGAATCTGACCCAAGCCATAGTATTTTCAACTGCATCACATGCATATGAAAAATGGACAATGAATGAAGAAGACAGACGAAGAAGGGATGCCTTTCAACTATGGTATTAGTGAAGAATACTGAACACAGCAGGGACTATAAAAAGAACAAACAAAACTGTCTCGGAAGAAGTAAGGCAGAATGCTCCTTAGAAGTGAAGATGGGAAGACTTTGTCTTACATATTTTTGACATGGTATCAGGAGGTACCAGTCCTTGGAGAAGGACATCATGGTTGGTAAAGAAGTTGTTGTTGTTGTTGTTAGGTGTCGTTGAGTCATCTCCGACTTGTAATGACCCTATGCATGGCAGAATGAAACACTGCCCGCTTGTGCCAGACTCATGATTCTTGCTATACCTGAGCCCATCGTTGCAGTCACTATGTCTCTCCATCTCGTTGAGGGCCTTCCCCTTCTTCATTGACCCTCCACTTTACCAAACATGGTATCTTTCTCCAGGTAATGGTTCCTTCTTACAACATGAACAAAGTAGATGAGATGAGGTCTGGCCATTCTTGCTGCCAAGGAGCATTCCAGCTGTACTTCCTCCAGAAGAGATTTGTTAGTCCTTTTAGCAGACCATGGTACTCTTAGCATTCTTCTCCAACACCACAACTCAAAATCATCAACTCTTCTTCTGTCTTCCTTATTCATTGTCCTGTTCTCACTGCATATGAGGCGACTGCAAACATCGTGGCACACCTTAGTCTTCAAGGAGACATCTTTGCTCTTCATCACTTGAAAGAAGTCTTTTGCAGCAGAGTTGCCCAATGCAATACGTCGTCTGATGTCTTGATTGTTGCTTTCATTGGTGTTGATTGTAGAAGTAGGTAACATGAAGACTATGACAACTTCAATCTTTTCTCCATTTATTGTGAAGCTGTTTACTGGACCAGTTGTGAGAATTTTAATTTTCTTTATATTAAAGTGTAATCCATACTGAAGACTGTAGTCTTTCATCTTCATCAATAAGTGTTTCAAGTCATCCTCACTTTCATTAAGCAAAGTTATATCACCTGTGTATATCACAGGTTGTTAACAAGTCCTCCTCCAATCCTGATGCCACATTCTTCTTCTTGTAATCCAGCTTCTTGGGTTATTTGCTCAGCACACAAGTTGAATAAGTATGATGAAAGGATACAACCTTAACACACTCCCTTCTTGATTTGAACCATGCAGTATCCTGTTGTTCTGTTTGAATGACAGTCTCCTGATCTATGTACAGGTTCCTCATGAGTACAATCAAGGGTTCTGGAATTCCCATTCTTCTCAATGTTATCCATAATTTGTTATGATCCACACAATCAAATGCTTTTGCATAGTCAATAAAACATAAGTAAACATCTTTCTGGTACTCTTTGCTTTCAGCCAAGATCCATCTGATATCAGCAGTGATATCTCTAATTCTGTGTCCTCTTCTGAATCCAGCTTGCATTTCTGGAAGCTCTCTGTCAATATACTGTTGCAAATGTTTTTGAATTATCTTCAGTAAGATTTTACTGGAATGTGATATTAATATTGTTTGATAATTTTCACATTCTGTGGGATCACCTTTCTTTGGAATAGGTACAGATATGGATCTCTTCCAGTCAGTTGGCCAGGTAGCTGTCTTCCAAATCTCTTGGCATAACCGAGTGAGTGCCTCCAGCGTGGCATCCATTTGTTGAAACATCTCAATGGGTATTCCGTCAATTCCTGTAGCCTTGTTCTTTGCCAATTCCTTCCGTGCAGCTTTGACTTCTTCCTTCAATACCATTGGTTCTAGATCATATGCCACCTCCTGAAATGAATGAACATCAACCAATTCTTTTTGGTACAGTGACTCTGGGTATTCCTTCCATCTTCTTTTGATGTTTCCTGCATCATTCAATATTTTGCCCATAGAATCTTTCAGTACTGCAACTCAAGGCTTAATTTTTTTCTTCAGTTCTTTCAGCTTGAGAAATGCCAAGTATGTTGTTTCCTTTTGGTTTTCTAACTCCAGGTCTTTACACATTTCATTACAGTAATTGGCTTTGTCTTCTCGAGCTGCCCTTTGAAATCTTCTGTTCAGCTCTTTTATCTTGTCATTTTTTCCATTTGCTTTAGTTACTCTTCATCCAAGGGCAAGTTTCAGAGCCTCTTCTGACATCCACTTTGGTCTTTTCTTCCTTTCTTGTCTTTTCAGTGACTTCCTGCTTTCTTCATGGATGATGTTCTTGACGTCATCACACAATTCCTCTGGTTTTTAGTGACTGGTGTTCAATGCATCAAATCTATTCTTTAAATGGTCTCTAAATTCAGGAGGGATATTATCAGGCCATATTTTGGCTCTCATGGACTTCTTTTAATTGTCTTCAACTTCAACTCAAACGTGCATATGAGCAGTTGATGGTCTGTTCCACAATGGTAAATAAGAGGATTGGAGAAAAAGAGGAAGGCCATCAATGAGATGGACTGACACAGTGGCTACAACTATGAGTTCAAACATAGCAATAATTTTGAGGATGGCACAGGAGAGGGCAGGGTTTCATTCTGCTGTACATAGGGTCACTATGAGTTGGAATTGGCTCAATGGCACCTAACAAAGCTAAATTTCCTCCAGTCACTATAAACTTCAAATAACTGCTGAAAAATGTTCACACAAGCTTTAATTGTCAACTGATTTATTCAGGAACAATCCTACTAAGAAATGTTAGTGTCCCCTTCTATGTTACTCCAAACAATAAAAATGGTATAGATTGATTTTGGCTCTAAAGTTGGTCACAGCCACAAGGAGGCAGGGTCCGCGGCATAGTAAATTACCTGGTATGGCTTTTCTAGCCATAAGTCTTTGTAAACTCTGTGGTGGAATTTGCTGTAAGCAATTGAGGAGCTTCTGATTGTTAAAGTTATCCACATGGGGTATTTCTGTTGAGAGTGGCACAAAGCAATGTTCTGGGAAGTTTGTTCTCTCTCAGGTGCTTAGAATTCTGATGTTATGATTGGTTAGCTTGGCCACTTTGCCAGGCTCAAAAGGAGGCCTCCGAGAGGCAGAAGGAGTCTCTCTGACTGCTGGCTGCGAAAGACATGCTGCTGAGAGAAACATGCTCCTGAGAGATACATGATGCTGAGAAAGAGATGCTGAGAGACACACGTTGCTGAGAGACACCAAGAGACATGCACTGCTGGGAGAGAGACTGAGAGAGACTGTTGGCTGAGATGGCAGGCTGAGAGAGATTGAGCATTGTTCCTGAATTTGAACTGTAGCCTTCTGCTTCCCTAATAAACCCCATGATCTGTGAGTTCTGTGTGGCCGCTGCAGCAAATTATCGAACCCAGCAGAGAGGTGGTGGGTGCTGTGGGAGAAACGGTTGGTATCAGGGTTGGTGAAAGGGCTGGAGGGAGGTGGCATGTCTGGCCTCACAGTAATAGGCCTTGGGCTACTGATGGTGATTCTGTCTTCCTCTTGTGGGGTTAGAGGAGGTCAGAAGTTGTAGCCTCCTTGCCCCCTTAGCAGGGTCCCTCCCCAAAGGTTTTACTTCAAGGTCAGCCAGTATACAAGGATGGAATAGCTATGGCTATCTCCCTCCCTATATAGTTGCTGTTGTTTTTGTTATGTGCCGTCGAGTCGGACCCAACTCATAACGATCCCTCCTTGGGTTTCCGAGGCAGTATCACTATGGAAGTAGATTGCCCCATTTCTTGAGGATTTACTCAACTCATGGCCTAGTTCCAGATACAGGATATACTAAGGGTAGGAGAAAAAAAAAAAAAAACACCTCACTGTGCCATCAACTCGATTCCAACTCATAGTGACCCCTCCTTGGATTTCTGATAAATGAAGTAGGGGTTCCTTCAATCCAATACGTAGTTCTCTCTTCTGTGCTAGCATTTTCCTCACATACATAAAAAATCCTTCAGATTCAGAGGAGAACATCCCTGAAATGATGAAAGATGAGAAT
>NW_006921755.1:5816822-5824097 GCF_000298275.1 Orycteropus afer afer
ACCCACACTTTCCAACAACCACAAAGTGTCCCTCAACCTTTTATCTCTCTGATTACCAACCTACCTTTTTCTCTTTAATCCAATCTCTTGAAAAATCTCCACTTGTTCCACCTACCCTCACCTCCTGATCACTCCTTAAAACACTGAACTAGGATTATCCCATCTCCATCCATTCCATCAAGAGCATCAGCAAACTCTTGTAACAAAAACAAAGGACATTTTTTTAGCTGTCACATGAGTCATCCCCCTTGTAACATTTAATACAACTCAACTGCCCTTTGGAAATATTTGCCTATGTTAATTTTTGTCACTCTTCTCATAGTTGTTCTTCCACTCTCTGACAACTATCTGTTCACCAGTTCTTTTTTTTCTTTTTCCTTATAAAATTCCATTAGTCAATACTTTATTAGAGCAAAGGTAATATCTACTGAACTTCTGCCATGTACCAGTCTTACACGTGCATGTTGTTGTTCTTATGTGACATCAAGTCTGACTCATAATGACCCTATAGAACAGGGCAGGCCTGCCTCATGGGGTTTCCAGGCTGTAATCTTTACTTTAGCTGATAACCAGGTCTTTTCTCCCATAACCAATCTTCCAGTTAGCAGCTGAGTGCTTAATCACTGTGCCACCAGGGTCTTTATTCACACACACACACACATATGTAATGTATATGTATATATACATACACACACACACACATATATACATATGGTTCACAAGCACACTATGACTTAAATATGTTAACTCCATGTTATTAATGAATAAACTGAAGGGCAGAGACTTGCTCCTGTAAGTGGCAGAACTAGGATTTGAACCCAGGTAACAAAACCCAGGCCTTAACCACACTACTCTTACATCAATCCCTTAAACAATGGAAGTCCAGGATGTTCCCTTTGAATCCACAGATATTACCTGGGAAATCCTAACCCCTTCCCTGGTTTCGTACTTGTATAAACGGACAACTCCCAAATCTACTGTTCTTAATCCAGTGATTAGAACACTCTCTCAGCAGAAGATCCATATATCTAACTGCGTACTGAACACATCCATAACAAACTCGTAAGGTTTGGTGTTTGTTCTCAAATATGCATTCTTATAAGAATTCTCTAATTGGAGAAGGTACCACCATGCACCTGGTCACGTAAGTCAGAAATAATGATGTCATCCTTTGCCCCGCTCACTCCTTTGTCTCTCATATTTGATAATTAGCAAGTTAATCGATTCTACTTCCTTCTCTCCATCCCTTAGGACCCTTTCACAGAGTTGCCAGAATGATTTCTCTACACTACTTCTATTCTCTTCAAGCCTTCACTTAATGTATGTCCAATGATTCCTTGTTCCTCCAGGATAAAAATCCCAAATCCTTGGCACAGGACACAAGGCCTCGTTGACCATGGCTCCTTCTCAAACCTCATTTCTTCCTACTTTCCATCCTAATCCTCATGATCCTGAACATAAAATTCTAGGTTTCTAGCCCCCAAACCCTTGCACAAACAGCCCCTTTTAGTTAAAACATTCTTCTTCAGCCTCCTTCCCCTCTCCTCACACTTACCTTTCAGCTCACTCTCACTTTGCCTTTCCATTCAAATGTCTCCATGTTCCACATGTGCCGAAGCCCCTTAAGTTTGCTCCTGTCCCTGCACTTACCATCTTGTACCAGTACCAGTCAACTCCAACCCATGAGAATCCCACAGGTGTCAGAGTAGAACTGTGCTCCATAGGGTTTTCAATGGCTAACTTTTTAGGAGCAGATCAGAGGCACCTCTGAAGAACTACCACTTTTCAGTTAGCAGCCAAACATGTTAATCCTTTTCATCATCTAGGGTCTTCATACTGAATTGTAATTAGCTGTTTGTTGTTTATTTTCATCACTAGGCAAGACCTCTCTGAGCATAGAGGGCACATCTTATGCCTCTTTCATTAAATAAGCACCAAACTCAGGACCCTGCATAAAGCCATTCAATAAATCTTTGCCAAATAAAACAGCAAATCAAAACACAGCTTTTGCAAGCTAGTCCTATTCCTCCCCCTGAATTAGACAAGCTGATGGATACAAAGCTAACTGGATTTCAAATGAAAGAAGCAGATGGCTTTAAACCACATCAGCTCCAGTCAGGGGATACACTTTCTTTTCCTTTCAAAACATCTTTGAATTTATCACTCTAATTACTGATCCTTCCTTTAAAAAAAAATTACTTTAAAATGTTTAAACAGAGAATAATGAGAACTCTATGGCATGTAGTGTCTCACTGACATGGTGTTATTAAGGAATGACCTGATATATATACCTAAAAAAATTTTCTGGATTACTATGTATTTTTTCCTTAAAGCATCAAATAAATGGATGGTTGGTTGCTTGCTTTCTGTTCTTTCTGGAAGAAAATCATTCTCAAATGTACTATATACATCTCTGCTTTTATAATGGGAGCTCTGGTAGTGTAGTGCCTAAGGCACTTGATTGCTAACCAGAAGGCTGGTGGTTCAAACCCACCACCCACTCCTCCTCGGAAAGTTGGGCAATCCACTTCCGTAGTGATAGGTTGGGCAATCTACTTCCATAGTGATTCCACCTTGGAAACCCAAGGAGGGGTTGCTATGAGTCGGGTCCAACTCGATGGCACATAACAACAACAACAACAACTTTTATAATGAAAGAATATTTAAAAATATGCTCACAGCATAGTTAAGTAAAGATTTTAAAAAGTAAAGCATAGTCCCTTTTAATTAAATATACATATTTAGATTTAGATTTGTATTTATATTACATAGCTCTTTAAAAATGTAAATAGTGGATATCTTTGGCTATGATATTATGAGAAATTTTTATTTTATTTCATTTTACCTGTATATCTAATCTTTCTACAATAAAAATATATAAATATAAATATATATATATAAAAAATAGAATTTTTTTAAAATGAGGACTATATTGAATTTAATACCTTATTGACAAGATGAGTATACAATGATCATGTTACTACATTGTTATTCTTAGAAGCCGATAAAGTGAACAAGATGTCTTTACCTAACCAATCCAGAATATTATCCTTTCACGGTTTTTGGAAACATACTCTAGTTTTTCAACCCCTCTCACTATTAGTCTTCAGCCATATTTCTTCAGCCATCTTTCTTCTATCAAGCCCCCTTTCCTCTGTTCAAATATGTTTAGTTATTCACAAACTTGCCAAATGTATAAAATCAGAGTGATCTTTTATTAGGAACATTAAGTGTAAAGTCTAGCATTTTTAGAATGCAGACTTTGTAACATCTATTTTCACTTTTTATTTCCTATAGTAGTAAAGAGTAAATTTGGGCTTTGGAATGTGGGTGAGCTGTGAACACCACCGAAACTAGCTATGTGGCGCAGTAGTTAAGATTCTGTGTCAGCTTGGCTGGGCTGTGGGTCTGAGTTACCTGGCAGCTGGATGTAGTTATTCCCCATGATGAAACTCGATGTGGTGTAAATAACCCCATGGCGGAATCTACTGTGAGCTGCTGATTAGTTGCTTTCAGGTGTAGCCTGTTTCCAGTACATACACAGAAGCTTTTAGAAAGGTCTCTAGCTTTTTGGCACACTTGGATCCTGTATTTGGCTGACTCTTCATCTCCAGTTCCTGGACTTGAACCAGTGGACTGCTGTGTTTCCTGCCACTCTTGGGAGTGTGTCATTTTGCCTGTTGATTTTGGGTTCATCAGCCTCATCAGCCTGCAGCTGCCTGAGTTTGAAGATGCCTCAAGCTCCAGTGGGCCTCAAATAAGAGGCAGAGCTGAAGCCCAAGCTCAAGGGGCTTTCACCCAGCCCCTAGAGCTGGCACTCTGAATCTGGACTTCTAGGTTTCTAAACTATAAGAGAATAAATTCCTGTTTGTTAAAGCCATCCACTTGTGGTATTTCTGTTATAACAGCACTAGAGAACCAAGGCAGTGACCTTAGACAAGCTACTCAACTTTTCTGAGCCTTGATTTTCTCATCTGTAATTAGGGATAATTAATAATTATACAGGCTTGTTGTGATGATAAAAGGAGGCAATGAAGTAAATACTAAACAGAAGGTTTTAAACAATAGCCAGAACTCAATAAGATTGCAGTTGCTGTCAACTCAATTCTGATCCATGGTGACCCATGAGTATAAAAAAGAACTGCTCCACATGGCTTCCAAGGCTGTGAATTTTTGGAAGCAGATTGCCAAATCTGTCTTCTGAGGTGCTTCTGACTGGGTTCTAACCACTAACTTTTCAGCTAATCATCAAGCACTTAACCATTTAGGCAATCCAGGGACTCTCAATAAATATTAGTGATTATTATTTATTGTGCGATCATTGTTTTCTCCTAACTCTAATTATGTTACACAAAGATAACAGAGATCTGTGTATGTAAGCAAAGGAGCTATGGTGGCACAAGGGCTAAGGCATCTGACTGCTAACCCGAAGTTTGGAGGATCAAACCCACCAGCCACTCCCCAGAAGGAAGACTGAGCAATCTACTTCTGTAAAGATTTACCACCTCAGAAACCCAAAGGGGGTGGCTATGAGTCAGAATCAACTTGATGGTAGTGACTTTGGTTTGGTTTATATGTAAGCAACTGGTTATGGAAGAATCACATAAATGACAAGTCAGGTTCAGCTCACACAAAAGAGTACAAAGACAGTAATAAATTTATAAAGTACTTAGTTATTGACAGTACATCTAAAACCTAATAATTCTGAATGGATCATTCATCTATATATATGAGGAGAAACTCTATATAAGACTATTAACTCTAAATCAGAGTTAATAACTATAGGTAACTATAGGTCTGAAGAAGCTAAGTTATGGCCCACTTGCTCCTGACCATGTTCAATTTGAAGTAAGGTGATAAGACTGGGGTCAAGGAGTTATGGTCATCTCTTCTCCTCTGATCTGGAATGCTTCAAGAAGCATTAAACAGAGGGATACAACCTTCATCTTTTGTTTTACCACCACTAGAATATTAAATACAAGTAACCCAGGAAGCCACCACTCGTTTGTCCATTTGTCATATTGTGGTGGCTTGCATGTTGCTGTGATGCTGGAGGTTATGCAACTGGTATTTCAAATACTAGCAGGGTCACCCATGGTGGACAGGTTACAGCAGAGCTTCCACATGAAGATAGACTGGGAAGAAGGAAGGGGCCATCTACTTCTCAAACAACTGGTCACTGAAAACCTCATGATTAGCAGTGAAATACTGTCTGATAAATTATTGGAAAACTTTATGTATATCCCTAGAACATAGCCTGATATAGTGCTGGAATATGAGCCCCTCATGTCAGAAGACACTGAAAATACAACTGGGAAGAGCTGCCTCCTCAAAGGAGAGTCGACCTTAATGACATAGACAGAGTAAAGTTTTCGGGACCTCCATTTGCTTATGTGTCATAACTCAAATTGGAAGAAACTGCTGCAAACACATAAAAAATATGAATCTAGGAAAACTGAAAGTCATCAAAAATGAAACGGAATGCATAAGATAGAGATCCTAGTGATTAGTGGGCTGAAATGGACTGGTTTTGGCCATTTTGAATCAGACAACCATATGATCTACTATGCTGGAAATGATAAATTGAAGAGGAATGGTATGGCTTTCATCATCACAAAGAATGTTTCAAGATCTATCCTAAAGTACAATGCTGTCAATGATAGAATAATACCCTTACGCCTACAAGGAAAACCAGTTAATATTACTATTATTCAAATTTATGCACCAACCACCAAAGCCAAAGATGAGGAAAGTAAAGATCTTTACCAATTTCTGCAGTCTGAAATTGCATATCTGCAAATATGCAATCAACATGTATGTATTATTACTGGTGATTGGAATGTGGAAGTTGGAAACAAAGAAGAATCACTGGCAGTTGTATTTTACGGCCTTGGTGAAAGAAATGACACTGGAGAACACAAAATAGAATTTTGCAAGACCAATGACTTATTCATGGCAAATACCTTTTTTCAACAATATAAAAAGCCACTATACACGTGGACTTCACCAGATGGAATACACAGAAATCAGATCAGCTATATCTGTGGAAAGAGGATACGAAGAAGCTCAATATCTTCAGCCAAAACAAAGCCAGGAGCTGACTGTGAAGCAGACTACCAACTTCTCATATGCAAGTTCAAGGTGAAGCTGAAGACAAAACAAGTCCATGAGAGCCAAGATATGACCTTGATTATATCCCACTTGAATTTAGATACCATCTGAAGAATAGATTTGATACAATGAACACCAATGACTGAAAACCAGATAAACTGTGGGATGACATCAAGAACATCATACATAAAGAAAACAGAAGGTCATTAAAAAGACAGGAAAGGAAGAAAAGACCAAAATGGATGACAGAAGACTCTGAAACTTGCTATTGAATGGAGAGTAGCTAAAGTGAATGGAAGAAATAGCAAGATAAAAGAGCTAAACAGAAGATTTCAAAGAGCAGCTCAAGAAGACAAAGTCAATTATTATAATGAAATGTACAAAGACCTAGAGTTAGAAAACCAAAATAGAAGAACATCCTAGGCATTTCTCAGACTGAAAGAACTGAAGAAAAAATTCAAGCCTCGAGTTGCAATATTGAAGGAGCTCTGGTAGTGTATTGCCTAAGGCACTTGACTGCTAACCAGAAGACTGGTGGTTCAAGCCCACCAGCCACTCCTCGGAAGGAAGTTGGGTCCAACTTGATGGCACGTAGCATTAGCATGGGCAAAATATTGAAAGATGCAGGAAACATCAAAAGAAGATGGAAGGAATACACAGAGTCACTTTACCAAAAAGAACTGGTCAATGTTCATCTACTTCAGGAGTGGCATATAATCAAGAACCAATGGTATTGAAGGAGGAAGTAGAATCTGTTCCGAAGGAACTGGCAAAGAAAAAGGCTCTCCAGGAATTTACAGAATACCCACTGAGATGTTTCAACAAATGGATGCCACACTAGAGCCACTTATTTGTCTATGCCAAGAAATTTGGAGGACAGCTACCTGGCCAACTAACTGGAAGAGATCCATATTTGTACCCTGTAGTGAATTGCTTGATGTGGCCCTTCTAGCCATTGTCCTCCATTCTGTGATGTTTTGTAAGTCCCATTATCCATGCCTGTTTGGGGTGGTGTGGTAGTTAAGGTCAGGTATCAAATTGGCTGGGCAGCTGGTAGTAGTCATTCCCTATAATGACTGGCAATCGACTCTGTGATGGGATTTAGGTTAATTCTGTTGGGGCAACACAGATGGAATGCATCTTAAGTCCTTGCTGGAGGGTATA
>NW_006921755.1:5824792-5826246 GCF_000298275.1 Orycteropus afer afer
ATGCAAAAGCATTCAACTCAAAATTCAAAATGGAGTCTCGTCAGTAAGCACCATGCTATTTCCCTCTAGCATCTAAGAGCCTGAAAAACCAGGTACAGCAGTTTGAATTAGAGATTTTGGTGCTCTGAACAGCTCACTGAATCAGAGTGCACCAAACACAGAAGAGTAGAATTTGAGGACAGGCACAGGGAGATTATTTAAGAAAGAGCTACCTGGCAGAGGACGGACGGGCAGCCGAGAGAGGCCATTGGAAATGTACCTGGGGCAGTCACTGACTGGCGGGCAAGGGCGGCCACCTGAGATCCCCAAGCCAAGAAAGAAGACACCTTATATCAGCATACCAGCGACCATTCCAATATTCCAGCGGGCACCCCCAGGGATCTACATCTGACTTTGTCTGTAATTTGGGTCATCTGGGTGCAGAGGAACACACGCACCATGGCTGAAATTCAAGCGGAGAGCTCACTGTTGCACCAAGAAGGCGAGCTCCCTCCCCTCTCAGCGGGTCACGGAAAGATCTTGGGTCAGCCTGGGAGACATCATGCTTATCTTTGTCACGGTTATTGGGACCACAGTTCACTAACAAGTACTCCCCCCGTCTCCAACACAGCTGAAATTGCATGCAACTTTGGTGCTACAAGTGGGTGGTATCACAGACAATCCCCAGAGCCAGCCATTTGCAGTCTGGCGGGATTGTGTCAGCTCCACGGGCAGACAGGGCAGGGAGAGAGAGGAAGCCACAGCTGAGTGTGGTCCTGGGAATTTGCCTTGGATCGTCTCTTTGGTGTTGTGGGGCCTCAGAAGCAGGGTCGTTGAGTGTGCCTGAGCCTGGTGGAAAATTGCGACTCCCTAATAACAGGAATCTTTCCTGAGGTTGAGCTGCAGTCTTATAAATAACTACGTCATCAATGATAGCCTGCACAAAGCCCTAAAAACCGACCCTAGCAACACCCAGCTTTCCTTCTTCTGCTCCCACCTTCTCCGCCAATAACTTCACTCATTGAATAGAAGAAACCATATTCAGCCAATTACCATAAAACCTCCCGCTTTGAACTGTAAACCCTCTTTACAACAAACAGAAACACATATCCACATTCCACACAGTGATTACACCATCACAAAGAAAAAAACACAGCAACCCAACACACCTGAATCAAAAATAAAATAAAATACACCACCTTCACCTTTTCAAAATATTAAACCATAAAACCACGACAAAACAAATCAACATGTAACCAACAGCTAGAGACAACCTAAAGAGACAGTGCTCTACCAGATTCCAGGGGCTTAAGAAGAGGTTCTGCTTTCCAGTAACCCCAAGAACTTTCCGGACCTGCACGACTGAAAAGGCCCTAGTTTACACCTTTTTTTTTTTCTTTTCCCAGTTCCTGATTAAAATTTTTTTTTCTTTCTCTTTCTTTCCCTTTTTTTTTTTTCTCGTGGTTAACCCCATT
>NW_006921755.1:5826346-5828030 GCF_000298275.1 Orycteropus afer afer
TTTTTTTTTTTTTTTTGCATTTTTCCCATATTTTTCTTCATTATTCTCCTTCTCTACCTTTTTTCACTTAGTACCCTATCCCCAGATATTGTAAGTTTTCCTGTTTTCTTCTTCTTTTCTACCCTTTTTCTTTTTCTGGGTTACTATTGCTGTATGATTACATGGTGTATTTTTAGTCTATGTGCTTTTAGTTTTTTTGATGGATTTTCAATTGTAATTTTTGCCTGAGTGGGAGACAGCAAAAGTCCCCATAAGATACAAGTACACCCACACCTCCTGCAACTTCACTTACTGAGCAGAGCCAGCACCTCCTTCTCCACCAACAGCCAATGATTAAAAAAACCACCAAGAAGAGCCTGAATCACCCTTGGCTGCTCTTGAAAAACAATTAACAGAGCTCTTAATACAATACTACAATGCCTCAGAGACAACAGACCATCACAGTCCACACAAAGAAGCAAGATAAAGTGGTAGAAGCAGGGGAACAGGATACAGACCCAGAACACATCCCTGAGGAAGAAGCAGCATTGGAACTCTCTGATAAGGAATTCAAAAGAATTATATTTAAGTATTTAAAGGATTGAGAGACAAACCAAAGAAAACACAGAAAAAAACTTAGAATAATTTTGGAAGAAAATACAAGAACAAAATGACAAAATAAATGAAAAATTAGAAATGATTCTAAATCTACAGATAGAAATCCAGAAGATTAATACTAAATTGTTAGAAATAGATAACACATTGGAAGGGCAAAGGGGTAGAATTAATGCAACGGAAGACAGAATTAATGAGATTGAAAACAAATACCTGAATACTTCCTTGGAAAAGGATCAATCAGAAAAAAAAATCAAAACAAAATGAAGAAAGCATAAGGCTCATGTGGGATACCATCAACAGAAATAATCTATGTGTCACTGGAATTCCAGAACAGGAAGAGAAAAATAAAACCGTTGAGAAAATAGTCCAAGATTTGCTGGAGGAGAACTTCACTGATATGATGAAAAAGGAGAACATATCCATTCAGGAAGTCCAATGCACACCAAACAGGATAGACCTCAAAAGAAAATCACTGAGACATATCATCATCAAACTCACCAAAATCAAGGACAAAGGCAGAATCCTGAAAGCAGCATGGGAAAAACAAAAAGTTACCCACAAAGGACAGCCAGTAAGAATAAACTCTGATTTCTCAGCAGAGACCATGCAAGTGAGAAGGCAATATAAAACCCTGAAAGAGGAAAATTTTCAAACAAGAATTATATACCCAGCAAAATTGTCCTTCAAATATGATGGTGAAATTAGATTTCCAGATAAGCAGAAACTAAGGGAAATTATTAAAACCAGACTAACCTTACAAGAGACGCTAAAGGGAGTCCTTTGAACAGAGAACCAAAAATAGTAAATAACAACCGACAATTAATACACAAGATGACATATCCCAGAAACCATAGCTTTGGACATATCCAAAGTAAAATGAGCTTCCTAGACTGTAAACAGGGAACCAGAGACATTAACTGGCAAGTGAGGACAACTGCAAACAAAAAGAGGGAAAAGACTGTGTAGTTACAGAACTTCTAAATGGTGAGGAAGTTAAGAGAGTTGCAAGACAGAATGGACTGTCCTAAACTTGGGGAGAAAATTATAAACCATAGGGTAACCTCAAAGAAAAATGATAAACTTTCAT
>NW_006921755.1:5831195-5863431 GCF_000298275.1 Orycteropus afer afer
AAAAATGGGCAGAAGACATGAATAGACACTTCACCAAGGAAGATATTCAAGCAGCCAACAAACATATGAAGAAATACTCATGATCATTAGGTATAGAGAGATGCAAATCACAACAATAATGGGATACCATCTTACTCCAGCACTAGTAGCAAAGTTCAACGAGACCGAAAATAACAAATGCTGGCATGGATGTGGAGCGATTGGGACTCTCATACACTGCTGGTGGGACTGTAAAATAGTACAACCATTATGGAAAGCAGTATGGCAATTCCTTCAAAAGTTGGAACTAGAAATACCATTTGACCCAGCTATTCCATTACTAGGTACATATCCTAAAAAACTGACAGCCATGACAAGAACACACATATGCACACCCATGTTCATCACAGCACTAATTACAATAGCCAAAAGATGGAAAGAACCTAGGTGTCCATCAACAGAGGAATGGATATCCAAACTATGTTACAAACACACAATGGAATACTATGCAACCCTAAAGAATAATGTAGAATCTGCAAAACACCACATGACATGGATGAACTTGGAGGACATTATGCTGAGTGAAATAAGTTGATCACAAAAGGACAAATACTGTATTGGCCAATTGTAAAAGTCAAGGAAACACTTATCCATGGAAGGACATTTTCTTTGTTGGTTACCAGGGGTGGGAGGGCAGGGGAGGGAATACTGTTAGATAGATGGAGATAAGTTTTGATTTGGGTGAAGAGAAGAGCAATGCATCAAATGTGAGTGATCAATATAGTGTAGTGGCACTGAGGAAGAGAAAGACATAGAGAGGTACGTGGGAAGTACGGACAACAAAGATGAACCCTTTTGTGCATATAGTACGGTGTGGTCAGTGAAGGCAAACATGGGTATATGGGTGGATAGATGGGTGGACAGCCTGAAATATTACATATGTATATGAAGTGGGGAGTGCACCCAAGAACATGTATAGGGTTGGCAGTCAGTGGTCCAATAACTTTATGTGTATGATCTGAATTCCCAGGTGTATAATGGGGCTGACAAGGGACAAGGTTGCAGTCACTGCTTGGTCACAGCCAGCTACCCAGAGGGACCAAGTAGTTGAACCTGTGGGCTCGGCACAATAGTCACAGAGAACATCAAGCTCAAATGGCATAACATACTACACAAAAGAGTGTTCTACCTCCTACGGTGGTGAATAGCGACTGGGATCCTGAAAGCTTGCAAGCTGCCATCTAGATGCAACGATGGGTCCCTCCTTGTCCAGAGTAAAGAAGAATGAAGAAAACCAAATATTCATGGAAACAATTAGCCCTAGCAACTGGTACGCCATCCAATCTACAGCCTATATGACTATGAGACCAGAAGAACTAGATGGTGCCCGGCTACTACTGTCAACCACTTGGAAAAGGATCTATGTAGGAGATCCTGGATAGATAGGGAGAACAATATGGAACAAAACTCAAAATCATTTGGAAAAAAAAAAAAAAAGTGGGGACCAGGTTTGCTGGCCCGATAGAGCCTGGTGGAACCACTGAGACTGTGGCCCCTAGCTGCCCTTCAGGTCTGGAATTGAATGCACACCTGTAGCTTCTAGCCAAACAATAGACAGGCATATGAGTTGAACATTTACCTGAGGTAGATATGCCCCTTGGAGAGAACGAGCATGGGAGAAAGAAGGACTGCTTATGCACCGGGAGAGAGCTCAGGGGGCAGGAGTGAATGGAGGGATGGACACAGCAAAAAGGTATCTATCAGGAGGAAGTAGGAGGGGAGATGTTGCATTGTGGTAAATTGTGGTCAATGTTATGAGACAAAGTGTATGTGAACTGCTTTATGGAAATTGTATTTGCTTTGTAAATTTTCACCCAAATCACAATAAAAAGGGGGGGGGGGAAAGCATTCATCTCTGTGGATCATAACAAATTATAGATAACATTGAGAAGAATGGGAATTCCAGAACACTTAATTGTGATCATGAGGAACCTGTACACAGACCAGGAGGCTGTTTGAAAAAAACAAGGGGATACTGCATGGTTTAAAGTCAGGAATGAAGTGTTTCAGGGTTGTATCCTTTCATCATACTTTTTCAGTCTGTATGTTGAGCAAATAATCTAAGAAGTTGGACTACATGAAGAACATGGCATCAAGATGGAAGGAAGACTCATTAACAAGCTGCGATATGCAGATGACACAACCTTATCTGCTGAAAATGAAGATGACTTGAAGTACTTACTGATGAAGATTAAAGACTACAGTCTGCAGTATGGATTATACATAAAGAAAACTAAAAATCCTCACAACTGGACCAATAAGCAGCATCATGAGGAATGGAGAAAAGATTGAAGTTGTCAAAGTTTCATATTACTTGGATCCATAGTCAACACCAATGGAAGCAGCAGTCAACATAACAGATGACATATTGCACTGGGCATATCTGCTGCAAAAGACCTCTTTTAAATGATGGAGAATAAAGATGTCTCCTTTAAGATTAAGGTACACCTAACCCAAGCCATGGTATTTTCAATTGTTTTATAGGCATGTGAAAGCTGGACAATGAATAAGGAAGACCAAAAAAGAGTTGATGCTTTTATATTGTGGTGTTGACGAAGAATATTGGAAGTACCATGGACCGCCAGAAGAACAAATAAATATGTCCTAGAAGAGTGCAGCCAGAATTCTCCTTGGAAGTGAGAATGGCCAGACTTCATCTCACGTACTTTGGTCATGCTGTCAGAAGGGACCACTCCCTGGAGAAAGGTATCATGCTTGGTAAAGAGCAGGGTCAGTGAAAGAGGGGAACACCCTAAAGAAGATGGCTGTAACGATGGGCTCAGACATAGCAAAGTTTGTGAGGCTGGCGAATGACAAGGCAGTGCTTCTTTCTGTTGTACATAGGGTCCCTATGATTCAGAGTAACTTGTTTTTGTTGTTGTTATGTGCCATCGAGTCAGACTCGACTCATAGCAACCCCTCCTTGGGTTTCCAAGGCAGTATCACTACGGAGGTAGATTGCCCCATATTCCTTGCCAGGAGTGGCTGGTGGGTTTGAACCACCAGGCTTCTGGTTAGCAGTCAAGTGCCTTAGGCACTGCGCTACCAGAGCTCCACTAGACAACACAAAACAAGAACCACCACCCAGGCAAATAATACAGGATCATCTATTTTTACCTAAATATAGCAATATTTTACTGAAATATCAGACATATCATTTGGTGGTCTTAGAAAGTTGTCTTCAGTTGGCTGTAGACAATCACATATCAGTCAGAAAAAATATGAGAAGCAAATAGAGTATCTTTAAGTATTTTTTCCAAAGAAAGTAACAGATGTTCACTATAGAAAAGTTAGGTGCTCTGATGGCATAGTGCTTAAGGCATCTGACTGCTAACCAGAAGGCTGGTGGTTCAAACCCACCAGCCACTCTTTGGAAGGAAGGTTGGGCAATCTACTTCCATAGTGATACTGCCTCAGAAACTCAAGGAGGGGTCACTATGAGTCAGATCTGACTAAACGGCAGTGAATGTGGGTTTTTTTGTTTGTTTGTTTGTTTATAGAAAAGTTGGCAAAACAACTGAGAACTATAGATGAAAGAAAAAAAATTATTCATAATTCACCACCAAGAGATAAACACTATTAAAACATTTTGATGCATTTCCTCTTTTTGTACTTATTGTCTTTATATTTATACATTTATATATAAAATCATGCTGCTATAGGCATTTATATCCTGCTTCTTTCTGACTTATTATAATGTAAGCATTTTATAGGGCATTAAAATTCTTTGTAAACATCGTTTTTAATAGCTGCATAAATGTTCTATTGTAAGGCTATATCATAATTTACTGAACTGTTTCCTCAATGTTGGACATTTAGGTTGTTTCCAATTTCTATTTGTTAACACACAGAAATCTTAAAGATGATTTTCAAGAGAAAACAAGTTTTATTTCGTAGGCAAATGAAGTACTCAGTGAAACAGACAGTGATGATATGTTAGTGTAATAGATTCAGTGCTAGCTTCAGGTTCAATCAGAATAGGCATTTATCTTTCCTGCAAGCAATAATTCATTTTAATTCAGACTTTCAAGTCCTAGCTGCTTCCTCACAAATGTGTTTTCTGTCTCACACAATTGCAAAGACTCAGCCACAAGGATCACTTTTTGACAGGTGGCATTTAATTTGTCTGTGGGTCAAAAGCCTTACTATCTCTTGTTACCTCGCTGAACAGGGACAGGGAGCCTCACAGTTCTCCGTATGTGTAACCCTCCTTTTATGACAGTCGTTACCTCTTCCTCAAATTCAATGCTTGGTCAATGTGCCAGACACAAAAGTGACTTCTTAGTATTTCTGGGGACCTTCTGTATTACCTTTTCTTCCCAGACCTTTAGGCTCTCTTGAAGTGTGTGTCTCTGTAGAAATTAGCACTCTCTATTGTGGGACTTCATCCCACCCTAAAAGAACTCCTATTTCCTTTGACCAGGTTTCCTTCCTGATTCCCTATAAAGTCATGCTAGAAACATAAGCATCCTACCCATGCCACCAGATGAGGAACTTAAACTTTGAGATAATTAAAGTAGACATGGCAAGAAGCAAAGCCTTGGAGAGGCTATTAATAATGTAACATGTGGTCATGCAGAGTCCATGTACAAAAGAGAATATTATAAGTTTGTTTAATATGAAATGCAATGGCTATAGTAAAGTAAGTTAGGCATTTCAGCTGAGTCTCCTTGGAAACTAATACCTTACTAGATTCCACACAGCTACAGATCTATTACAAATGCAATTTAAATTAAAGGTATAACACCTTGTTAGGGTCAAAGTAGGACTTCACAAGACAAAAAGAAAATCTGAAACAATGAAGTAGGGAAGTTTACCAGGCAGAGAAGAATGAGTCTTCAAAGTCCACCTCTATTACTATTGAAACTGATCCCAGGGGCCCAGTGGAGTGATCCTAACTAGACTACCTAACCCTTCAAAAAGCCAGCACACCCTCTGGGATTACAAATCATAAAAAGTAATCCAGCCTTCTTCGGGAAGATAAACAACTTCACTTTAGCTGGGTAAAAGGCCATTCAACCAAAGAAACCAAGAGTAGGGCCAATGAAGGTTTTTTATCTTTAGTGCTCAAAGAATGAAACTAGAATGAATAAAATACCTAAATTGTAGAAAATGTATGTTTGCCTTATCATAATCCCTAAATAATTATTTTCAACATTAGAAGCATAATACAATATTCAGTGTTTGATGTTTGCTTGAAATATAACAAAATAACATAGAAAGTCCTTGGCATGCTGCCTGGCATGGAGATTCTGTTTAATAGATTTCAAGTAATTCTGATTCTTCTATACAGATCCACTAAACTTCATAGAATGGACATAGCACTTGTTTTGATGCATTACACCTAATAGACCATCTCTTTTGGTTACCTATCCCAGCTCAGAAGGAAGATGGAGCAATCTACTTCCGTAGTGATATCTCCTCGGAAACACAAGGAGGGGTTGCTATGAGTCAGGTCTGACTCGACGGCACGTAACAACTAAACAACAAAAGTGTAGCTCTGACTAAAAAATACCACAAATGGGATGGCTTGAACAAACAGGATCTTATTCTCTTATAGTTTAGGAGGCTAGAAGCCCGAGTTCAAAGTGCCAGGCTCTACAGGCTGGGTGAAAGCCCCCCAACCTTGAGCTTCAACTCTGCCTCTTGCTCCCAGCACACTGAAGCTAGAGGCATCTCTTCACTCAGTTAGCTACTGGCTGCTGAGGCTAACATGCCCAGGGTTGACAAAATGGCACAGTCCCAATGTTACCAAACCACACGTCAGGCTATTAATTCATGTCCACTGAAAGTCCCAAGGTCAGCAAAGCATAGCAGGCTGCTGAACAACGACAAGGCTACATGCAGGGTTCAAGCGTGCCATAAGCTGGAGATCATTCCCAAAGCTGTTTCTTATATACGGAAAGCAGACCACATAACCAAAGCAGCTACTCAGCTGCTCCAATAAGAGTCCAGCGTGGAGTTAATTACCAGTCTCACCATGGGAAATAACCACATTCAGCTGCCCAGCCACTCAACCAGGCCAGCCAATTTGACACACAAACTTAACCACCATACCATGCAACCTCTATTTTATTATCATTAAAATGGGAACTTTTTCAAATGATAACATTTAGTTATTTTTAAAAAAACTTCTGATGATATGTTATAAAATGTTAGGATTTTAGATTTAAAAACCTTCTAATATTATAAAGCTCATTTTTGAGAATAGATGAAGCTGAACCTTGCTTGATTCAAACAACATCTAGAATTTAAACAAAAATAAAAACAAAACAAAAAAAGAGGTGGCTATTTCTTTGCTTCCAAACCCAAAAACCAAACTCATTGCCATCTAGTTGATTCGACTCATAGCGACCCCTCCTTGGGTTTCCGAGGCAGTATCTCTATGGAAGTAGATTGCCCCATCTTCCTTCCGAGGAGTGGCTAGTGGGTTTGGACCACCAGCCTTCTGGTTAGCAGTCAAATGCTTAAGGCACCACACATAAATTCTTCAATTTATTAAAAAATAATCTGTTCTAACAAACAAACTTTTAAAAGTCTTAATAAGCCTTTGAAAAGCAACATGTTCTTCAAAAATCATATTTATAAATATGTTGTAAGTGTCTGAAATCTTCAGGGCAAGTTTGTTTTAGGATTTAGACTCTTTAAAGGCCATATGGGGCATATATATCCAGAAATATCTAGAGAGTCACAATCTAATCATGCACGTTAATATTTCTTCAGGGAAATGTAAGCACTTTCACACTAAATAAATAAAGTCTGTAAGTAGACTCATATCAACTTGTTTTTAGCTTTGCCACCTAATTAATTTTTTAAAACAACAGCAAGAAACAAAAAAAGAAAGAACAAACTTATTTGTTCTTACAGCTCTTTGGATTTCAGAATTAGGATAAAAGATTATGAAGCTATATTTGATTTGAATATATGCTGTCAGATAAACCAATCTACAGTGTAAATTTAAGAAGGGTAAATGATTCAAGAAATTGAAAGGCCAACTTATATACAGATATCATGTAGATAAAACACTGCTGGAAATAGAAATAACTGTTATAAAAATTACAAGACACAAAGAACTGGTGAAACTGAAGTATGCATTCCCCAAACAAAAAGGATTTCAAGGGTCTCTCATACAAATTGGACTTACAGAAATAACATCTTGGCATAAAATACCTTAAAATTTACTGATAACTGTTTGCTACCATTAACCAAAATTCCCAGCCATCAGTAAGTCACATATGTTAAAGCAAAATAGTCGCTGGAATTTGAGCACATACTGTGGGTAAAATATGCAGAAGACGTTTCTAGAAAGGGACAGCAACAGAAACATGTTTTATCTCACTCTTCATGTTTATAGATATACAAAAATCACCCAGTAAGAAGGATAAGTGAATACTTATCTCCAGTTATTACTCTTTTGGTATAATCTGCATCCTATTATAACTGTCAAATCCCAGGATTAAGAATAGATCCTTACCACCCAAATAACAAATAACAGTGAAATAATCTTGGGTTTTCTAGGTTCTTAATGCATTTGATGGTATAAAGCCATTTGGATCAATTGGGTGTTTGTCTTTACCTCTCTCCATCTCAGTTCTCAAATATTTTCTTCTTCTATAAAGAAAATAATAGGTTTTATTATAATCAATCAAAAATATTCTTCAAGGGGGAAAAAATCCTTTAACTATACCTTACAGGGAGTGCTTAACATAAACTAGAGCCAACTGCCCCCCCCCCAAAAAAAAAACCATTTTTATTGGGCAAATAGTCACCTATATTTAAAGCATTAAAAAATTCTATATACCAAGTCATTAAAAAGACATATTTTAAGGCTAGCTTAATCCTGGACGCACATGTATCTTAGAACCAGAACAATCTCCTGGAATATATACCAAAGTTTAACAGACAAATTAGACACTGGAGACCAGAGAGGTTATAATTTAGCTCAGGTACTTTGCAGCACAGCCAAAACAAGAGCTCCTAATGTTTATAAATTATTTAAGTTTGGGTTGCATATTTTATTTTTCCCCCAGAGGCTGTCCAGGGCAATACCTTAGCTGAAAATAGATTAACAGTGACTAGTTTTAATTCAACAAAAAATTATTGGGCTCATCTTTTTCCCTCAAGGAAATTAGAATGTAGCTACGGAATTAATGTGGGCAACAAAATATAACTTGACAGCAAATGCTGGAAGGGACTTTAAAAGATTCTGGGATTCAGATGAGCTGGAGGGGGGAGAAAATTTTCTGGTGGGACTGAAAGGGGATAATATAAAAATTTACTTTTGAGCTTACTTAGTCACTACAAAAAAATGCTTCCATTGTCCAATGAACCAAAAAAAAAAAAAATTAAAGCCTTTACAAACCATCACTAGGGCATTACAGTATAGTCTGAACTCCTTGGTCCCTTAAATTTTAATGAACCTGAACCCTATGAAAGTGGCACTGAGAGCAACTTTGCTATAAAACAATTAAAAATGTTAATGGAGTTTCTACTGTAAATAGATTTATGAAGAAAGAGATTGCTGACTGAGTTGTTTCATGGGCCAGACTTGTTACTGTCAGTTGAACTGAAGCAAAATTTGCTTTACAAGAGATGTAAGGCATACCTTTTAATGGTTGATGCCTATGGTGTTTCCTATTTCAAAACTCATTTCAGCATTGCACATAACATGCCTAAAGGCCCAATACAAATACTATTCTGTTATCACATAATTGGCCAAAGTGTATTGCTGTGTCTTGAGTTTTGTTTTCTGGGTTTTTTTTAACACGTAGTATTCCAGTATGTTTAAAGGAAACCCGTGTTCATTTTTGCTCATCCCAATACACAGAGAGTTCAAAAGTTCAAAAGATAAGAAGTGGTTCTCAGCATGAATAAGCCGTGAAATGCATTGGAAAATAAATTTTTGATGTCAAGATGTATTCCCAGTTTATTCATGCTGAGAACTGTTTTCTTATCTTTTTGATTTTGTAAAGTGGGATAGCCAAAATTGTGTCAAACTCACAATCAATAAAAATGCATAACAATTAGACTATTACTTTATTATCACATACTTTTTGTTGATAAACCAAATCCTCTACGGCATAACAAAAATCTGCAAGTAGCATGAATGGAATATTAGCTCTTTGAGCTTCAGAAAAGAAAAACTACTCAAAACAAGGTTGCCTTTCTCCTGATCGGTATCTACTATGCTAAGCCATGAAAATAGTTTTATTAATAATTCAAAGAAAGCAAACCTCAGGTCTCCTAGGATTGCCTCTTTCCTCAAGAGTAAGATCCACTAAAGATGAGAATTACTGTCAATTCTTAATTAACCATGTCAGTTAAACACCACGGAAAACTGTCCACCGAAGAGTGACTGAAAACATTTCCCAGCTCATGAGTTGACAAAACACGTGATTTATGTACAAAGAGCTGACTTTACAAAGAGTCTGCTAGAAATGCTTTTACTAATTCCAAACATGTCCTCATCATTATCACTCTGCTATCAAACAGATTTAT
Organism: Orycteropus afer afer; assembly: GCF_000298275.1. Classification (NCBI taxonomy): domain Eukaryota; kingdom Metazoa; phylum Chordata; class Mammalia; order Tubulidentata; family Orycteropodidae; genus Orycteropus; species Orycteropus afer. The sequence goes on from NW_006921755.1 coordinate 5,840,733, forward strand.
TTAAAGAAATAGAGACATCTAAATAGGATATCAAATAAAGTGTCAGAACTGTTGAGACAGACAGACATGCAATTAATCCTGTCTACATTATGGAAGTATTCATGGTGCAGGTAACATTTTCGCTGGGATTCAAAGGATGGATACAATATGGTCAGGAAGAATGGGGAAAGGCAGGGAGCACACTGAGAGCAAAGAAGGGTGCATTTGAGGACATATAGATATCCTGGTGAAAGTAGAAGGAGCTCTGGTGGTGCAGTGCCTAAGGCATCTGAGTATTAACCAGAAGGCTGGAGGTTCAAACCTCCGCAGAAGGAAGATAGGGCAACATACTTCCTTAAAGATTTACTGCCTCAGAAACCCAACAGGGGTCACTATGAGTCAGAATCAATTTAATGGTAGTGAGTTGCTTTTTTGTGTGTTTATGAAGGTAGAGCCATGAGTGTTTGGGGGCAACAACGGGAGCATAAGGAAGCATGCTGGCCTTTCAATAGCCCCCATGGCCTTGTCATCCCCTGCTAATGCCACCTCTTCCATGAAGCTTTCTATAATCTCCTGTCATGAATTTGTTTTCTTCTTCCTTTTTAATTCAGCAATAATTTGGTATAAATTCTTTATGGTACTTAACAATATGACAAGAAAGTGCACAATACTTGACTATAAGTTTCTTGGTGGTGGATACTCTGTCCTCATAATTTCCATCCTTATAATTTCTGCAGAGTCAAGGGAAATGCCTTGATGACTATAACTGGATCCTAAATTGTGCCCCATCTGTTAATTAATTTTGCAGTTTAGCAGGAAATTCCTTCTCCTGCCATGTCTGATGATGGGCATAATGATGCTGAGAAGGCTGGCAGACACATAATAAATGGTTAGTCAGGAAAGAATGCAGCCTGCCCACATATGCAGCCAGTTTATAGGCATTTCCACTTCTAATGCCTGCTAGAGTACAAGTTCTCGACTAGAACAAGACTCTTACACTGGGTCTGTTTCGTTGTTCTAAGTCAATTATTTTTCAGTAGTGACACTATATACTTTTGAAGCTATTTTGTTCACTTTTCTCTGACCTTCAATAGTATTTACCAGGCCCTTTTGTTCCTTTCAGGCAATTTCTTCATCCCCTCATTAGGCTGTTTCTCATCTGCCCTGCTCTCACATTTGAGAATTCCTGAGATGTCCTTCTTCAATCATCATTTCTCCCTACTTTGTATATGCACTTTACTCCCTCTATTTCAACATCCAAATAAAGCTCTAGCCCAGACCTCGCCCCTGAACCTTACACCCTGATGCACAAGGCACCCTCAAGATGTCAAGACCTCCTTTTCACTCACTTTCCCATATGCAAGCATCAGCACCTCCTCTCAACATTAATCTTTCATCTCTATCCATTTCTTTCATCATTATCACTTTTTCTTTTGTTAGACTCTCACCACCTCTCTCTAGACTACTGAATAAACTTCCTAAGTGGATCTCTCTCTAGTCTATTTTTCATTCAAAACCATAATCTGATTATGTCATTCTTCTGTTTCCAAGTACTTCCTGGCTCCCCATTTGTTCCAATCAAAGTCCAAACTTCTCATTTTGATATACAAGACCCTTCTTGAGCTAGTCCCTTTCACCTGCTGTCTTAGGCTAGGTTTCCTAGAGATGCAAAGTGGAGTGTGTGTGTATATATATATGAGAGAGGAATAAAAGAGAAAGAGAGAGAGAGATTTATCTCAAGATTGTGGTTGTAGAATCTGGCAAGTCAAAATCCATGGGTCAAGCATCAGACTGAAGGCTTCTCCTGACTCACTGCAAGGGCCAAAGAACCCATAATCAGCAGATCAGATGAGGCCGTTGGTTCATGGGACTACAGAAGCTGTCAAAACCCAAAATCAGCAGGTCAGATGACAGGCTACTGGCTCAAAGGACTATAGATGCTGATGAATCCCAGAGTTAGCAGTTCAGATGATAGGCTGCTAGCTCAAGAACCAGAAATCAGATGATGACAAACTGGATGCAGGATCCAGAGTGACAAAGTGCTTTGCCAAAGCATCCAATATGTATCAGATGCAAGCCACAGTCTCAAGGAAACTCCGCTTACATTAAATACTTGAGTAAAGATGTGAGTTGAGTAAGGGTGAGAGGAGTAAAGGTGTAACTCTTGTAAGGGTGTGACTCAAAATACCCCCTACACTAACTGTGCTAAATTAACATATAGAGGTTAGGATTTACAACACATAAAGCAGAGAATAGTTACATAATGTCACAAACTGGAGGATAATTACATTAGATCACAAAATGGATGATATGTATGTAATACTGGGAATCATAGCCTAGCCAAGTTGACAAATAACATTAACCAACACATCTGCCTAATCTTCTGCTGTTGCTACATATGTATTCTTCCCTCCAGACATGCTGTTAAAAAAAACTATTATGGTTTTCCCAAAGGAAGGATCTTCCCTCCCTCTTCTTGTATCTGTTCTTTTTACCAAATGGAACCTGTGATTGCCATCAAGACCTTTAACACCATGAGTCACCATGAGTAAGTATCAACTTGTTGGTAACTTTTTTAATTGTTCCTGTTATATAAGTGCTCTTTAAGAATAATATTATTCTGATATTTGAACTTTATTCTATATGGATAATGAAAGTTTTTAAGAAGGGCAATGATGTTAGTAGGTATTTGCTTCAGAAACAAACATTGATGAAAACTTGAAAGCATGTATAATAAAAATAAATAGGATCAAGAGACTATGAAAAAGAAGACCAACCAAGGGATAATTGTAATAGTACAGGCATAAAAAGTAGCATGGCTGGGCTTGGGTGCTGGCAACAGGAATAGAAATCAATGAATCACTTCAAGAATTATTCCATCACTGATGTTCATAGGATTTGGCAACTGACCGGAACATAAGTTTACTAACACATTTATTCAACTGGCATGTACAAAGGTCTTTTCATAATCATCTCACATAAAACTCATAATTAAAACTGTAAGGTAAACTGGGAGAAAAGTAACAGATGTAAGAGTTAAATACTGAGGAAGGAGAAGATGGGTCAAGCACCCAAGAAGGAGATCTAGAGGAGGACAATGATGACTAGAGAATGTTTATGGACATTACAAGCCTGACCTCCATGGAGATGATAAATCTCAAGTAGAAAATGTAAGCCTGTGGTTCTGAAGAAAGATGAAGGTCTACCAAAATAAAGCCAATAGGACGAGATAAACCAGGTAAAATGTAACAAAGATAGAAGGTAGGATAATGATGTGGCCAGTGAAGGATGACAACTGCATAGATGAAAAGCAGGAGCAAATAAGTGGACAAGTGGGAAACAGGAATAGCCAGTAATGTCAAATGTTACAGAAAAAGAAAAAGAAAAAAAAAAAATGAGTGCAGGATTAGTTATGAAAAGAGGGCAGACTCTGAGAAGGAAGTTTAGCAGAAGAAGCCAGATTGCAATAGGTTAAATGATCAATGATGAGCAAGGAAGTGGAGTAGTTAATGAATGCTTTTGAGAAATTGAAGATAAAGGAGAGAAGAAGCAAGTCAAGGCAGATCAGCATACTGCACTACAGGCATGGAGGCATAGATTTAGAAAGGGAGTTCTGATTACATCTGAGAGAAGAGAAAAAGCCAGTAGAAAGGAAAGAGTTGGTGGTAAAAGAAAGAGAAGAGTTGACAATAAAGAAAATTTCTAAATGATAGGACTGGAAGGTAAAGAGATTACCTTGAAATAAGAGTAGGAAATAAGTATTTTACCCTGAGACACAGAAAAAATAAGAGAAACAAAGATACAGGGAAAATATTGAAAGAGAGGACAGGAACATGGAGACTATAAATATAATAGCAATATCATCAATAAAGTACATATTAGTGTTGACTGCTGTAAGTACAGGACAAGGGTGAGATCTGAGTCGACTAAGGGTAATGGGTGAGAGAATAAGCTACTGCTTACTGAAAGTAAACAGACCCACACCAAGTAGGAAGATCAGGAAAGATGAGAAGGCTAGCAGTTTGGAAAGCTGAGAAGGATGATTCAAGAGTGGAGGAGGCTTCATAGATCATAGCAATTAGAGACAGGGCTCTGGGGCTAGAGGGAATGGGTTAGAAATCATCCCACCGTTCTCAGCTATGAAACTTTAGGCAAGTTACTTAACTCCAATGGCATCACTAAGGTTGCTATCATCCAGTGTGGTAACTCATGGTGTCACCCTCCTCTGTGGGTGGGGTGGGCCAGGAAACCCCTCCCTCCCCACCTCACCCTGCTCAATCCCCTGGGCAGAGTGGCCTACTGCCCCACCCCCTTCATAGGACAAGTGCTGCTCAGCCAGCCCCTCTTAACCCTGTCCCACCCCCCATGGCTCTCCACAGCTCCCTCCATTTCCCATTGGACAAGGCAGAGATCAATGGCAGAGCTACAGCCACCCACCCACACCCTGACTGTCAGGTGATGGGGGGAGGAGGGTGGTAATGAGTTATTGCATTGGATGACTGGTGACACCAACCCTAGTGGCACTACGACCTTGGGGCCCCTCCCCCTATGACTCCTACCCAACTGCCACCACAGCAGTAGACCCTGGGGTCCTTCTGATATCACCCCCTCTGACATCAGAGAATCTGACAGTGTCAGTGATTGCAGTGTACATACATAAACGACTCTCCCTCCCATCCCACTAATGAAGACACTGAACCTCTATGTGCCTTAATGGACTCATCTGAAAAATAGAGGTGACAATATGATTATTCTTAGGATTGGTGTTAGGTGCCAATCTGTTGGTTCCAACTGATAAAGATCCTATGTACAACAGAAGGGAACACTATCTAGTCACGTGCTATCCTCACAATCATTGCTATGATTAAGCTCATTATTACAGTCACTGTGTCAGTCCATCTCGTTAAAGGCCCTCTTCTTTTTCACTGACCTTCTACTCTACCAAGCATGATGTCCTTCTCCAGGGACTGGTTCCTCCTGATAACGTGCCCAATGTACGTGACATGTTGTCTCACCATCCTCACTTCTAAGAAACATTCTGGCTGTACTTCTTCCAAGACAGATTTGTTCGTCTTTCTGGCAGTCCATGGTTTATTCAATGTTCTTTGCCAACACCATAATTCAAATGCATCGATTCTTCTTCTTCAGTCTTATTTATTGTCTAGCGTTTGCATCCATATGAGGCTATTGAAAATACCATGGCTTGGGTCAGGTATACCTTAGTCCTTAATTATTAGGATTAAAGATATTAATAAATACAAAGTGCTGAAACAATGTCTTGCTCATAGAGAAAGAACATAGCCCTCTCTTTTCTGCTTCACTCTGTGCTCATTTAGCATGGATGATCTCACCAGAAAGAAAAATATCTTATTGAATTAATTTATACTACTAAGTAAACAGCAGACCTCAGACCAAACACAAATTATTTATCAGTTTTAGCCCAGACATCTCTAATTGGTTCAATTTCAGGATTTCTCATAATGAAAAGTAAAAAAAATAAATAAATAAGCAAGAAAAAACCCCAACAGAGTGTGGTGCAAGAGACAACTACATCAGATCTCCTTTACTATTTCAAACTATATTCACAGCTTCTTGCCTTTTTCTACTTCTAAATCCATTGATTCTTCATGAAGTCTCAATCTATGCCACCTCCACTCTGACTCTGAGTTTCTGTATCAGCTACACAAGTATGAGGTAAAATGTAGGCTGCCTGAAACAGTATTATATCACACATATTATGGATTTACATGCCTGCATCAGGTATCTTCATTAAAGAATGAATGATGATAGATGTTACACAGTTTGTTGTTGTTATGTGCCGTCGAGTCGGCCCCGACTCATAGCGACCCCTCCTTGGGTTTCCGAGGAAGTATCACTACGGAAGTAGGATTGCCCAACCTTCCTTCCAAGGAGTGGCTGGTGGGTTTGAACCGCCAGCCGTCTGGTTAGCAGGCAAGTGTCTTAGCCACTATGCTACCAGAGCTCCCAACAGTTTAGGAGACTGTTAAATCACTAAGTGGTCACACATTCTTTTCAATTCACTCCAAGTACCAGGTATCCCAAGTCCCAGGAGCTTAAGCTACTGAATTTGCCTTTAGCCACTTCTGCCTGGCCTATGAGTAACCTGTCCATGTTTACTACTTTTCATCAGGTTGTATAAAGTAATTATGCAAGTGTTTACAGGAGAACATTATAAAGGATAAATTTTAATAGAATGATTACAGCCAGTCATTTTCCTTTGATGGTTCAAAGATCTAGAGTAGAATTTGTTTCCTCCTGTTTGATCCTTTAGGAAACACTTGCAGAATACAGTGCTATTAACATAAGTAAACTCCTCAATATCCCTTTATCAAAATGCCATCAGCAGTTATCAGTCTCCAATTCAAATGCACTTTCTACACTCCACAAGCCCCATCCCATTATTTGAATACTTAAAGGCCTACAGACCATGAGAGAGCAAAAAATTTTTATCAAGAGTCTCTGAGGAAAAGAAACCCAGATCTTCTTTGTGAGGAAATACCTTACCCACTACAGAACAACTGCCATCCTAACCTCCCTCCACACTCAGCATCATATTCCAGTGGAACCCTGTACAAACCAGAACCAAACCCGCTACCACTGAGTAGATTCCAACTCATAGAGACCCTATAGGACAGAGCAGAACTGCCCCATAGGGTTCCCAAGGCTGTACATCTTTACAGAAGCAGAATGCCTCATCTTTGTCCCACTGAGCATCTGGTAGGTTCAAAGCACCAACTTTCTGGTTAGCATCCAAACCACTGTACCACCAGAACTCCTTAGAAACCTGTAGTCATTGCAACAATTTAAAAAAAAAAAAGCAGATTTTTCAATATACACTAGGTAGAAGGTACCAGGCCCACCCCACTGAGAAGCCCTAGAAGTAATTAAAAGGAATTTCTTAAAGACAGTGCCTGATCTTCTGAAATGGATCATATTGATTAAGAACTCAAACTCTGTAGAATCAAATTGCCTGTGTTCAAATTTTTTATGTTCTTGGAATATGACCTTAACCTCAATATGTGTCTCTCTCCATCATAAAATGTGGATGATAATAGTGTCTACCTCATACAACTACTGTATGGAATAAATGAAGTAATACATGTGAAGTAGCTAGAAAAAGTACCAGTCATCTAGATAAGAACTCAAAGGGAATAGTGATAACCTATGTCCAGTGCCTATGACACAGTAGTACTTAAGCATACTTTGTGGGAAAGTGTTTATGAATGCATGCCTAGTCTTAGCTACCCAAGTTTCCTAAGTGTGGTAAGACAAGGTTATAAGAGAGACCAATTATCATTAAAGTTTGAGTATCCATAAGTCATACATGTTTTGCTTAATTAATAAAATTTCCTTTGAGAACAGGTTTACCCATGGTGGCACATCCCACAAATACACTGCTCCAAAATTAAGGCTGACCATTAGTTAACTGCACAGTCATTTCCTATTTTTACTTGTCACTCCAGCTCCCAAATCTGCTTGAGCACAAGATCAGCTACATAAAACTTTTACCTATGTTAATGACCTATAAGTGCCTGTCAGGAAGACTATGTGTTCTCATTACTGGTTCTCACCTCATTAGAAGCCTGCTCTCACTGATAATAGACCTCGGAGGTCAATAAAAATCTCAGAAGAATTCCTTTTAATTTAATAGATGGACAGTTGTGTGGAAGCCAACTGCTCTACTTGGTTGCATTCCACATGCCTACAAAAAGTACAAGGACATCTCCAGAAATCTGGTACTAAATTCCAACATGGTTCCTGGTGAAGAAATCACCATTAACTCTAATACCGTAGAGGACTAAATACAAATCTGATTTAATTTTTCCCTTTCAGAGTTCAGAAAGTACTAAGTCATCAGATCTCAATACCTCCCTGGAATGAGTATCTCTATTAAACACTGGAGAATTTATATTACTTTTATTATCTGATCTCATCTTACTGGATAAATAAATGAGCTGCACTAGCAGTCCCCTTTAAAAAGAAAAAAAGCAATGTCATCCTTTTGGCCTTTTTAAAAGAGAATTAATCCTGAAGCATGAGATGAAAGAGTTAAGCAATGTAAAAAGTGGTTTGGGTATTTCTGCCAATTCTTAGTGTCCCTCAAAGGGATCTTTCAGTCTTAGAGTGCACATGGGACTCTATGGGTACTTAATAAGAGTGTGGCTACACAGCAAGCTTGCTAAAACAGCTTCTAAGAAGAGGTCTGGTGGTGAAATAGTTAAAGCATTCAGCTGTTAATCCAAAGGTTGGTGGTTCAAACCCACCAGCCACTCTTTGGGAGAAAGATGAAGCAGTCTGCTTCTATAAAGAAACCCTATGGGGCAGTCCTCGTCTGTCCTATAGAATCGCTATGAGTCACTGGGTTTTGATTTTTAAGAAGTGAAGGTTCATGCATGCACATTATATACAAACTGAGATGTGTTTTGTCCGATAAATTGGAGAGGAAAAGTCTACATAAAATAAATCTTCTCTTCAAAATAAACAAGATACATCTTATCAATGCAAAGAAATCAGATACAAAGAAACTCCTTGCATTTCTGCCAAATATATATTTACAAACTATGTAGGCAAGAAGTTGTTCTATGATGCCACAGACACCCTGGCCATGTCTCAAGATTTATTGTTAGTGACATTTGCTGTAACCAGGTAGCAAATTGAATCTTGCATGAAAGAGATGAAATATGAAAATGTAAAGTGAATCCCAAATAATATTTTTCTTACAGGAAAAAGTACAGCTTTGGAAAGACACATGGATAGCTTTGCATTCTTATCTAAACCATTTTTCTATCATAAAATATTCACATTTCAGAAAAGCAAAGATAAAACAAAGAAGTAGCAAAGATCTTTAAATGTTCAAACCACTCTCATCTCTTTATAACCACTTAAGGGAGAAACAGAAAAGTAGGATTAGATCTGGCTCTCAGACCAATGGATGCTAGTCTCCCTGATGCTATGGAATTCAGTGAAAACTTCTCCAACCAGTCCAGAGACCAGGCAATTGTTAAAGACTTAGACCTCCAGTGAGCTGCTCCCTAAACTTGATTTTGTGACCAAGCATTAATATCTCCTAGCCTCCACTACAGAAGCTCTGGTGGTGTAGTGCCTGAGGCATCTGATTGCTAAACAAAAGGCTGGTGGTTCAAACCCACCAGCCACTCCTTGGAAGGAAGATTGGGCAATCTACTTCTGTAGAGATACCCCTCCGAAACCCAAGGAGGGGTGGCTATGACTCAAATCGACTCGAAGGCAGTTTGTTTCGTTGTTTTTTTTGTTTGTTTGTCTGTTCTTTTTTTTTTTTTTTTTAGCCCCCATTACAAGGAGCTCTGGCGGTGTAGAGGTTAAAGTATTTGACTGCTAACCAAAAGGTTGGTGGTTCAAACCCACCAGCTGTTCTGTGGAAGAAAGATGAGGAAATCTGCTTCCATAAAGATTCACAGCCTTGGAGATCCAATAGGGGTCATCATGAGTCCGAATCCACTCAATGGCAGTGAGTTTCATTTTATTTTGAGCCTCCATTACAGAGAGCTTTGGTGGTGCAATGGTTAAAGTGCTCAGCTGCTAACCAAAACATCAGGGGTTTGAATCCACCAATGGCTCCATGGTAAAAAGGTGTGGCAGTTTGCTTCCATGAAGATTACAGCATTGGAAACACTAGGAGAAAGTCTATAGGGTCATCATGAAAAGGCAGCTGGCTTGGTTTTTGGTTTAGCCTTCATCATTTATAATCTGGAAATGAGAATATGCCCCATCCTCAGAAGATGAATTTCATTCATCTTCCATTGATCCCTCCACCTAAATCATCAGTTTGTTTGTTTGTTTGTTTGTTTCCAAACCCAGCTAGTGTCTAAGTGGCTGCCCATCCAGTCCCTAAAGTACAAGTATCTGTGGATGACCCAGGTTCTCCTGCATTATCAAACCTGTGGAATAATCCACTCCTTCCTACTCTGTGATACTTCTCGGCGGACAAAAAAGTACACAAACTGGATTCTGTAAAGAGGAAAATACCAAGAAATTTATTGTTCAACTGAATTTCATTCAAAACCTTTTCAGAAAGTGGCACGTGTAAATTAGTCGATTACGCTTCTAAAACAGGATATCAGCTGAAACTCATACCATGCACACGCGCACACACCCAAACCTGAAAAACAATTTCCCATCCGCTGAAAAACTACCAGTCAGGTAGAAAGCACAAAGCACCACCACCACCCGCACCCGGGTCGCGCTTTCTGCTCACCGGCTAGCGCTCCCCGAGGATGCGCTAGAGACAGCGTTCCCGCCGCGCTCCGCCCGGGACAACTCACAGCCCGCCCAGGTGTCCGCCGGCAGACCCTGCCCTCAATACGGTCCCAGAGCTCTACGCCGGCGCCCAAGCGGGTGGAGAGCGCTCTGGAACAGGCTTCTACTGTGGGCTCAAGATAGGGCGGGGACTCAGGGGCACCAGCTCTCCCCACGCGTCCCAGAGCGCGCGAGCGCCACTTACATGCCGGGCTGGAGTCGTAGGGCGCTTCCTGGTGGCCAGCCGGCCGCCACCCGGAGGCAGAAGCTCCAGAGCCACACAAGCGAGGTCATCTTGGCGGGGTCGAGCGGCTCCGACCACCACCCCGGTAGCACGCGGCGCGCGGCTCTGGCTCTGCCAGTACGAGCCGGGCGCAGAAGTTGGGCTCTCCGGGCAGAAGTTGGTATTTGGGTCCCACGGGGCAGGCTAGGGACGTCTCCCTGACGCGGGCGCGGCGGCAGCTCTGCCACACTAGGCGTCCTTGACAACGCGGAGCGCTGGAGAAGCTGCGGGGCGAGCCTCCGAAGCGCCGCGACCGCCGAGCTGCGTGCCCCTGCTCACCCTGGAGCTACTGGAGCTAAGAAAGCCCAGCGGCCCCGCAGCCCCCGCAGCCCGGGCGCCATGGAAACGCGCTCACCGCCCTCCCGCCCAGACCCCTCTGGAGCGCTTAAAGAGACAGCCCTGCAGCCAAGGCGGGCTTGGCGCGCTGCTGGACGACCCCACCCCCTGCTCCCTCCTCCAAGTCTCCTCTCCACCAGGCTGGACTCTGGGGGCTGAAGTGGCAGCTGGGATGCAAAATTGGGAGCTTCGCTCATTACTCCCACCTAACTCTGCTCCTCACTTCTTCCTATTCCCACCTAACACACACACTCACACACAAACCCCACTAAAGAGAAAAACGAAGGCGAAGCTGTGCTGGCTTTTTCCCTCAGACACCAACCTGCTCTGAATCAAACCAGCTTGCGCATCTGCCACAAGCAGAGACCGAAAGGAAGCTGAGTTTTGATTCTCTCTTGTTCCGCTCCCTCCCACCTCCACGTTGGGGAGTCGGTCAGAGCACCAGATTAGGAGAGGTGTGTTTGAAATGGGAACCAAACAGCAGTTGAGTGAGTCAAATCTCCTGCCAAATTGACTGTTCAGGACACATCGCTGGCTCATCCAAAAATCCTCGTAACTCAAAATGTGATAATCTCCCTTCATTTTATTTGGCTACTTCTCGCTCCCTTCAGGCACCCGAGTTAAAAGAAGAGGCAAGCTTTTCACAGACCTCCTCCTTCTTTTCCTCCAAACCAGCTTTTCTTCCCTACAATATACAGAGCAGCCAGTTGCGAGCCCCATTGCCCTCCCAGAAGGGAACAGCATCTGCTCCAAACGCGAAGCTTCGGTTGCGGCGCTGGCCCTGCTGCCTGGGACACACAGCCAAGCGCGGCGCGGTAGCCAGCAGCTTCGGCAGGAGGTTATGCCTCTGCCCGGCGCCAGCTGCTGTCTGGAAGGCCACAAACCTCTGGAGTCCGTTTTGTGAAAATAAAAATCTATGGTGCCTCGTGTCCTCCAGCAAGGACAGCCCAGACTCCGATGCCACAATCTGCAATTCAGCCCTGCCGAAAATGGATCAATTTGCCCTGGACAACTTTTTCTTTGATTCTTAGACCTACCAAAGTGGCTCTCCAATGATTCATTCATAGTCAAATACTTAAAGTGACACTACCTGATTTCCCCAGTGGAGGAGCCCTGAAATCCACTCACAGGCAATGGGTTTGTTTTTTTGGTTTTGCCCTTCATAGTTGAAATTAACCATCTGGCGTTTAGTTTCACTTTTCTGAGCCTTTGTTACTCCTTCTTTTCTTTCTGCTTTTTCTGCAACTAAAGTAGAAATTGGGCATTTACTGGAGGAACTGAGGAGCAAATTTTGGGGGTTCTCTGAGGAGTGACACGACTCCCGGATTCTTCAGCATTTTGTGACTGTCTTTCTAGATTTTTGTAACTGAAATATATGCCATCTTGCAATGTCTTCTATCAGACATATATATATACATATTTTACTTTTTTCAAAAAAAGTTGGAGTTTATTTATTGTTGTTGTTGTTATTTGCCGTCAAGTCAGCCCCGACTCATAGCGACCCCTCCTTGGGTTTCTGAGGCAGTTATCACTACGGAAGTAGGAATGCCCAAATTAGTGAAGTGCAAAACTCGTAAGTACAGCAGCTAGATGACATCTCTTTTAACAGATACATTAAACACCAACAGAATTTAAAAGCCATTTGCACAATAGAAATCATTATTTGAACCAGACTTGGTAAAGTGGAGGGTCAACAAAAAAGGAGAAGGCCCTCAATGAGATGGATTGATACAGTGACTGTAACGATGGGCTCAGGCCTGGCAAGGATTGTGTGGCTGGCACAGGACCAGGCAGTGTTTTACTCTGTTGTTCATAGGGTCACTATGAGTCAGAGCCGGCTCGACAGCACCTAACGATAACAAACAACATTTCATAAATAAGGGATTCTTTCTTTCTCCCTTTTCTAAACTTCAGTTATAAACAAATTTCTAGGAACTCAGAGACAGTGCACTTGGTGACAGTGCTGATATCTGTCCTAGAAATGCATTGTCATTTGACTGTTAATTAGTCCTAATAATGGCAGGCCCAATGTGAATAGCTAAAACTGCATAGATAATTTTGAAATCTATGTTTAACTCTTAGTTTTAACTTCTCCAAAACCTCTTTGCCACCTTTGTTAACAAGTGGCAAAATCACTTAATTTCACTTCCTCTTCTTCTTCTTCTCCCTCTTCTAGTGAAGTGTTAATGAACAGTGAAATGACCAAAGGCAGGCACAGCACTGTGGGAGAGGAAAGGAATAAAAGGGAACTGCACAGTCCGTAATAGTAGTGGCCCCCAAACTGAGTGTAATGACTATATAAACTGGAGCTGCCCTCCAGCCCGTGTATAAGTGAACAGATTAATCCTCTCCATTGATGGTATTTCTAATTTCTCCTTTGCATGAAACCTAAATACTCCAAGTTGTTTCAATATAGTTTAATTTTAATTGTTTTAATGAACATTTATAGTGTGGCTAGAGATGACCATATAGATTAACTGTACCCTGAAATTCTCTGACTTGCTAAGCTTTTCTTTGCTTCTGGACTAGTTTTAACTCTGCAGGGCTCTGTCTTCAACTAATCTCATTACCTCCTGGAGTATAAAAAGTTTCTAATCATTTTCTTTCTTTATATTACAGAAAGCCTTGCATAAATAATAGACCATCTTTATTACAAGGCTGAATTTTATGTAAGCCACAGCTGAAACTCAGAACTATTTTAAGAGCAATATAATAATGGAAAAATACAGGAATGTATGTAAATTATTTGATTGCATAATTTTTAGCCAAGGACAGCTTAGGTACATGAGAAATAAATCAATAAATTGAAAATCACAAATGAGAAACATTTTGTGTACATTAGTTTAAAAGCATGTTTATTATAGATGAACACTTAAAGTACTATGGATGTGACAAGCTAAACAAAATTAGTGTATATTTCACAAAATGAGGTTGATTTCAAATTATTCTAGCATGGATAATAATATGAACACAATGCCATGTTAATAGTTATCAATTGGTAAAACATACATTTCCAGCATAAGCATTTAAAATTTTTCCATGTTCTTGGAAACTCTGATTTGAATTCAGTTCCCTTTTTGCAATCTACTCATATAATTTTAAAATAACTGGTTATTTGGTTTGAGTGGCTAAGGCATTTGACTGCTAACCAGAAGGCTGGCGGTTCAAACCCACCACCCACTCCTCGGAAGGAAGGTTGGGTAATCCTACTTCCGTAGTGATACTGCCTCGGAAACTCAAGGAGGGGTTGCTATGAGTCGGGGCCGACTCGACGGCAAATAACAACAACAACAACAACTAGTTATATCTCTAAAACTGGGGAACATTATGAAAACTGTTCATTACAGTATTGGTTATTAACACAGAAATACTGTTTGGTGGTTCGGGGATTCTGTGAACACACAAAATGAAGCCAGGTATGTTGTTGTTGTAGTTGTTATGTGCCATTGAGTCAGACCCCACTCATAGCGACCCCTCGTTGGGTTTGCAAGGCAGTATCACTAGATTGCCCCATCTTCCTTCGGAGGAGTGGCTGGTGGGTTTGAACCGCCAGCCTTCTGGTTAGCAGTCAAGTGTCTTAGGCACTATGCTACCAGAGCTCCTGAAGCCAGGTATAGATGAAACAATTCATTCGGGCTTTATTGCCCAAAAGAAGAAGCCCTGGTGGCTTAATGGTTAAAGCACTTGGCTGTGAACTGAACAATTGGTGGTTCAAAGATACCAGCCTCACCATGGGACAAAGATGTCTGCTTCCATAAAGATTTCAGCCTTGGAAACACTATGGGGGCAGTTCTACTCTATCCTACAGGATCACTATGCATCAGAATGGACTCGCAGCAATGTTCGTTTTTTGGGTTATTGCCCAAAGTGGGGATTTTTTTTTTTTTTTAATAACAAAGCAGGAGAATAAGCCAGATACACATATAACCAATTTTAAAAATTAAAAGAGGGAGAAGTTTGTGTTGACAGCATCCATTGTTCAGATATAAATTTTATGGGGGAAAAAACAGAAATCTTATGAATTGGGCTTTATTTTTGTGAATGATCTTTTATACTGCCAACCCAGACAGACTCCTAAAAATGGATTTGATACAGCAGACAAATGTTCTCTCTGAGAGGAGTCCAAAGAATATGGGGGGTGGGGGGTGCTGCAGTGGGAATTGCCACATGCTAACTCACTATCCCTTCAGACCTGCATCAGAGGAGTAATAAATATAACCAGCTTCTCCCTTGTTAGGAGGAGGTGGGGTAAGCCAATTTCATGCTTTATGTATGCTGGTTGTAAAAAGGAATGCTAACCTAAAAAGAAATAGATTCCTACCAGATGTTCTCAAAATCCTCCTCTGCTACTGCTTAAAGCTTTACAGTCACCAAATACTTTATCTTCTCGTCTATCTTCTTTTAATTGAGAAATTGTTGATCCATGCAATTCAACAGACAGGCCACTGCAAAAGCCACCCTGCCCAATCCTTTCAGCCTTGCTCTCCTTCTGCACACAAAAACTTGCAGTGTCTGTATGGGGACAGGAAAAGGGAGCAGGCCACTTCACTTGGCAGGTGTAGTGGATTCAAAGAAGAGGAGGTCAGACTCTTCAACGGACAGCTTCTGTTACCTGAAAGTGTTAGAAACTGCCATTATAGAAATACCTGCAAGAACTAATGAGCCATGGACATTGAAATCGTGATGTAAAGAAAATAGTATGACGTTGCCCGGAAACTAACTGGGATTGTCACACCAAGAAGTGAATAAAAATATTCTCATTTTGCTTTCATCTGCCACTGAATTTTGTCCCTACAAACCCATAGTGCTCTATCTCTCTCTTTAAGAAAATGGTAAGGTCAGCATATAACTCCTAAGTTATATATCTGGTAATTTACACATAATTCCTCAGTACTGAGCTGCTTGTTGGCCATAAAGATTTGATCAATCAGATGTGAGTTATAATGGAATTATCGACTCCAGAATTACACATATTTATTGGAACATAATTAAAAGATTAGCCCATATAAACATTGAACTCATACTTATTAGGAAATTATGCTTGTACAGCCAATTATTACTGATCACTATTAATTAAGTGAAATCCACTTCTTTATCTAACATCTTCTACCAGAGAGGAAAAGGTGAACATCAAAACTCCCCCCCCACCAACATTTGTTCTAAAGTTCTTTTCTTTGGGTCTGAATGCCTTGAACAGATCATACCGAAACAGACACCATCAATGTCTTTTCAATTAGCCATGCGAAGAAATTTGAATGGACCTAGTCATAAAGAACCATAGAATGGAGCTATATGCCTGATCTGTGCTTGATGGTGGAGACTCTCTGACGTAGTTTTTAGGCCTGAAGCTGCAATAAAATCCACTGCCTTCCAATGGATTCCAACTCATGGTGATCGCATAGGACAGAGTAGAAGTGCCTCATAGGATTTCCAAGGCTGTGAATCTCTGCGGAAACAGACTGCCCCATCTTTCTCCCATGGAGTGGCTGGTGAGTTTGAACCATCAACTTTTGGTTATCTGCTAAGTGCTTTAACAACTGAGCCACCAGGGATCCTTAAAGCCACAACAAGGAACTGAAAATATGCCACTTGCGTTACCTTTTGTACAATAAACATTCATATTCAGAAAAGATAAAAAACAAACTGTGGTAATACAAAGTTTTACATTCTTTTTCCAACCCAATATGGACAAATCAGAGGAGGATTTTATGAGTGGATAAGTGATAAAGATAGTGGCCAATGAATATCAAGGTAAAAATAAGCAGTTACAAAAAAATTATTCAAACCCAATATGATCTCAGATCTAGCCATCTTAACTCCAGATGTGACAATAGGAAACCTTGACATCTGTTTTCTAGAAAGCAAAGTACAAATTGTGGTAAAGGCCCTGAATCACTAGCCAAAAAAAAATTGGGTGCATAAAAGTTTATTATTCTACACTTATATAAAAACAGTGCACATTGTACCTGCAGTATTTTCTATAGTTCTAACTGTGTTTTACATAGAATACTCAGTTGCTGTTAGTTGATTCTGACTCATGTTGCCCTCATGTGTGTCAGAGTAGAACTGTGGGCCATAGGATTCTCAAAGGCTAATGTTTGGGAAATAGATCTACAGACTTTTCTTCCAAAGCACCTCTACATGGACTTGAAACAACAACCTTTCAGTTTGCAGCCAAGCGTGTTAACCATCTGTACCACTCAGGGACTCCTCACACCCATTAGGATGGCTATAATCAAAAGATTAACAAGTGTTGCTCAGGATGTGAAGGAATTAGAATATTTTTACATTACTTGTGGGGTGTAGAATGGTAAAGCTGCTATAGAAAATAGTTTGGCAGTTTCTCAAACAGTTAAACATAGACTTACCATATGACACAGCAATTCCACGCAGAGGCCTATACCCCAGAGAATCAAAAACATGTGTCCACACAAAAAGTTGTGGGAACAATCTAAACAGCCAGTTGATGAATAGATAAACAAAATGTGGTATGTCCATACCAAACCAAACCAACCAAACAAACAGAAAAACCCATTGCTACTGAGCTGATGTCAATTCATAGTGACCCTATTGCACTGCCATTAAGTCAGATCCAACTCATAGCAATCCCTCCTTGGGTTTCCAAGGCATTATCACTATGGAATTAGATTGCCCCATCTTCCTTATGAAGAGTGGTTGGTGGGTTTGAACCGCCAGGCTCCTAGTTAGCAGGCAAATGCCTTAGTCACTATGCTATTAGAGCTCCTAGTGACCCTATAGGACAGAGTAAAACTGCCCCAAGGCAGATTTCAGCCTCAAGGCTGAAATCTTTACCGAAGCAAGGTGCAGTATGTTTCTCCCGCAGAACAGCTGGTGGGTTTGAACTGCCAACCTTTGGGTTATAAAAATAGAATATTATTCAGCAATAAAAAGTAATGGGGTATTGATACATGCTACAACAGAAACTGAGAAAACATAAGGCTAAGTAAAAGAAGCAAGATAGAAAAGGCCACACATGTTGTGATTCCATTTATGTGAAAAGTCCAGAATAGGCAAATCCATGGAGACAGGAAGAAAAGGAGTGGTTGTCAGGATATAGGAGAAAGGGAGAACGAGGAGTGACTGCTAAAGGGGATGAGGTTTCCTTTTGATGTGATGAAAATGTTTTGGAATTAGAGAGTGGTGATGGTTGCACACCTTTGTAAATGTCCTAAGAAACACTTTAAAAGGTGAAAATGTATGCTTTGTGAATTACATCTCAATTTTTTAAAAGAGCGGCTTGCAGACCATTGTTGAACTGCAAACTGTTTCATTCTGGTCCCTGACATTAAGAGAAGCTATGGCAGAATAAAAAAGACAATGTCATTAAGCACATGGTTTTGTCAGCTGAATTTTGTTGTTGTTGTTGTTGTTGTTCATAGCAAGTCTTTCTGAATGAAGTAAGCAGTAATTTTCATTCTGAGGTAAGCTTCTTACCATGCTTGAGATCAGTAATGACAAGTTCATAAGCTTGCAACTTTGAGTACAACTGCTATAATACACATGCCTGACTTCAAAAGGGCATCTGCCATTGGCTATAACAGACACTAATGAAAGAACAGGGACAAATTACGACATTCACCATTTTGCAAGAATCCATTCCAAACTTATGACCTACTTATTATGATCCGTGGTAACCTCATTTCAGTTCAATTCATCATGTCTCTATATGCCAGGCACTGGGTTAGGTAATTAAAATAAGTAAAAGTATGATTGAGTCCATTGATTGATAACCTTACAGTGAAATCTACCAGTTGACTACTCCTACTGACAAAAACAGAATTTCCAACAATCTTTTTAGTGCTTACTCTTAAAAATAACCATGTGGTCTCCAGCATCATTTCTATTACCAAGGCCACATTGGCCATATTTTCCAACTACCGACACTTCTTTGTTTTGAAATTTCACATTCCAATCACCAGTAATTATCAATACATCTTGATTGCAAGTTTGGTCAATTTCAGCTACAGAAATTGGTAAAAATCTTCAATTTCTTCATCTTTGGCTTTGCTGGTTGGTGTATAAATTTGAATAATGGTTTCGTTAATTTGTCTTCCTTGTAGGCACATGGATATTATCCTATCACTGGCAGTGTTGTACTTCAGCATAGATGTCACTTTGAAGACTAAGGTGAGCCTAACCTAGGCCATGATATTTTCAGCCACCTCATATGAATCTGAAAGCTGGAGAATGATAAGGAAGAGCGAAGAAGATTATTGCCTTTCAATTGTAGTTTTGGTGAACAATGCTGAAAACACCACGGGCTGCCAGAAGAACAAACAAATCTGTCCTGGAAGAAGTACAGCCAGAATGCTGTAGAAGCGAGAATGGCCAGACTTCATCTCACCTACTTTGGTCATGTTGTCAGAAGGGACCAGTCTCTGGAGAAGAATATCATGCTTGTTAAAGCAGAGGGTCAATGGAAAAGGAGAAGGCCCTCAATGAGAGGATTGACACTGTGGCTGCAACGATGAGCTCAAGCAATAGCAGGGATTGTGATGATGATGCCGGACTGAGCTGTGTTTCTTTCTTTGTACATACGGTGGCTATGAGTCAGAATTGACTCAATGGCACACAACAATAACAATTTAAATACAAATCAGCTGTGGCTCACCAGACATGAAAAAAACTTCCACTACATAGAAACCTACTTGAAAAGAACAGACAAAAGGAACCTGAAGCAAAGTGAATAAATACCCCTCATCAAAAAAAAATACATAACTGTAATCTTCAGAGAGAGAAGATAATATATTACATTTAAAGATGCAGAAAAATTTTGCTACAAAATAGGAACACTCTGAAAATAAATAGCTCTTTAAAATTAAAAATACAAAAAAACAAATTCACTGCTGTCAAGTTGGATCTGACTCATAGTGACCCCTCCTGGGTTTCTGAGGTGGTATCACTACAGAAGATCTCCCAATATTCCTTCCAAAGAGTGGCTGGTGGATTTAAACTGCCAGCCTTCTGGTTAGCAGTCAAATGTCTTAGGCACTACACCAGAAGAGTTCAAGATAAATTAAGAAATAATCCAGAAAATTAAAAAAGAAGACAGAGACAAAGAGGCTAAGAATGAAAGGAAATAAAATCAGTGGATGGATCTAGGAGATTCAGAAAGAGGGAAAAGATAATATAGGTGAGGAAATTATAGAGAATAACTCAGAAACCAAAAGACACTATTTTCCAGACTGTTAGGTCTTAAGAGTACCTGTGACACAGATTATCATGAAATTTCAGAACAGCAGAAACAGAGAGAAAGTTATAAAAGCTTCTGTAGATGACAAAATTAGTACACCCACAAACAGCATCCATCAGAACAGCATTGGGGTTCTCAAAACAAATACCATATGATGTAAAATAGGGCAGCAATAACCTCAAAATTTTGACCGGTCCAACATTGGACCTGTGGGCTCTGTACTATAGTCTCAGGGTTCATCAAGCTCAATTGGCATAACACACTACACAAAATATTGTTCCACATCCTACTTTGGCAAGTAGCGACTGGAAACTTAAAATCTTGCAAGCAGCCACCTAGATGCAACGGTGGGTCTCTCCTCATCCAGAGCAAAGAAGATTGAAGAAAACCAAAGATTCATGGAAACAATTCATCCAAGCAACTGGTACATCATGCAGTCCTCAGCCTATACAACTATAAGACCAGAAGAACTAGATGGTGCCTGGCTACCACCGTCAACCACTTGGAGGGGGATCTATGTAGGAGATACTGGGTAGAATGGGAGAATAATGCGGAACAAAACTCAAAATCATTTGGCAAAAAAAAGAAGGGACCAGGTTTGCTGGTCTGATAGAGCCTAGTGGAACCACTGAGACTATGGCCTCCTAGCTGCCCTTTAGGTCTGGAATTGAACCCACTCCTGTGGCTTCCAGCCAAACAAAGGACAGGCATATGAGTTGAACATTTACCTGAGGTAGATATACTCCTTGGAGAGAACGATCATGGGAGAAAGAAGGGCTGCTTATGCACCTGGAGACAGCTCAAGGGGCAGGAGTGCATGGAGGGATGGACACAGGAAAGCGGTAACTGTGGGGAGGAAGTGGGAGGGGAGCTGTTGCATTGGGGTAAATTGTAGTCAATGTCATGAGACAAAGTGTATATGAGCTGCTGTATGGAAAGTGAATTTGCTCTGTAAACTTTCACCAAAATCACAATTAAAAAAAAAAAAAATGTTGAGCAAAAGTTTTCAACCTAGAATTCTATACTTAGTCAAACTATCAATCAAGTGTAAAGATAAGACATTTATCAACAGAAAAATTCTAACAGTTGACCACCTGCAAAACATTTCTTAGGAAGATATTGGAGAAATACTTGAGTAAAATGAGTGATTGAACTATGAAAGAGAAAGCCAGAAAACAGGTGCTTTGACAAGAGAACAAAAAGAATTTCCAGGAAGGTGGCAAAGGGAATTTTTATAACCAAAGTCATGCATGAAAATCAAAAAAGCATTCCATGACAAGTGGGAGAAAGTAGGGGCTGTAGCAGGGAAATCTTCAAAAGATAAAAGGGGGTGGGAGGGTCAGTCCTATATGTATTTAGAGGTTATAGAAATTATTTACAGGCCTTAAAACATCTGAAGAAAAAAAATAACTACTAGTAAATGAGGAAATATAACACAAGAAAAGTATTAACTGTAGGAAGACCAAATTTCACATAAGAAAGGAATTACTTAGCTAAGCTATAAATAATTCCGTAGTTATAATAAGGTAACCATACATAATAATGATGTAAATACTTTTCCAGATTTGTTATATAACTCTACTAGGAGCATAAAGGAAGGAAGGTTTGGGAAGTAGGAGTACAATAGACCCAAAATAGGAAGTCAACACACCTACTCCTCACTTGTTGACTATCACATCATCTGACATTTCACATTTAAGACAATTTTGAAAAAATTTTTAGTCTGGGCCTCCACTGATCCAGGCCCCATGAAGTGGTCACATCCAGACCAAGGTGCCCTCTGTGAGCCACTCTGAAGGTATAGCCAGTTGACGACTGGGCCACATGAGGAACAAGCAATTGGCCAGTGGCAATTGACACCTTCTTCTGTTCATCTATGACATCTTGTTCCAGCCACAGAGGGTGCAGGGTGACAATGGGATGATGTCAGGTCACAAGCAGGCAGCATGAGGCTGGGCAAGGGCTTAAAGGTGCCAGTGAGGTTGATTGGGGGAGATAGGAAGGGTAGGAGATAGAGGGGAGTCATGAGGGGTTTCATCGATAGGGCAGATGGAGAAAGAGTGAGATCTCACACACGGCAGGGGGCAGGAAGCAGTAAGCAGAGGACAAGTGGGATTTTTGTCCAGGTTGGGAGACAGCCCAACCCCCACCGAATAAAACAGTGGTGAGGAAGTGGGCCCACCCCTCCATGTGCATCCCAAAACACATTGGGGGCACCTGATGGATAGTGAGCATCAACTGTCACATAACGTAGATTTTGCATTACCACCTGGTCTTTGGATCCTAATCACGTTGACAAGTGAGGAGTGTTGTAAACACAGCCTAATATTGATAAACTAAGAAACAGAATAGGCATTACGTTTAGAAACGTGGATGTAAATACAGAAGAGCTATTGGCAGAAGAGTAAATGCCAAGATAAGTTCAAAGTGGCTACTTTTGAGGAGCAGGCCTGGGACTGCAGAGTGAAAGGAGCTCTGGTGGCATAGTGTCTAAGGCATTTGACTACTAATCAGAAGCCTGGTGGTTCAAACCCACCAGCCACTCCTCGGAAGGAAGGTTGGGCAATCTACTTCCGTAGTGATACTGCCTC
>NW_006921755.1:5876608-5910983 GCF_000298275.1 Orycteropus afer afer
ATCAACCATTAACATCTTAGGGCCCTGAGTTGTAGCAAACACTCAGAGAAAAGTTCTTTTGGCTAATATATCTGATTCTTTAGCATGTCAGGGAATTAGTGTATCACCACATAAATCATGTCCCCCCATGTTTCTGTCTACTCCATTTTGCATTTCTGAGTGTAATCTCCATCATCCCAATTTCCTATCTGCGTTTTAAATAGTAGTAACTTATAAAATTTCACATTTTCTGAAAACACAAGACTCTTATGTAGAAATTATAATTAGGCTGGCTGGGCAATGTTCTATTATTAGCAAGAATTGTGATTTTTTAGAGTTGTGGGTTAATTGCTAATAACTATATGCAGTGTTTTCCCTCAAGATGTTTTCTATTACAGTAATTAACTAAGCAGCTGGGAGAGCAGACATTAACCATTTGTCTTCACAGTAGCCCTCACTGGGGACTCTCCCAAAACCTTTGCACGTGGTGTTATTTGTTGTTTGATGAGTAACAGAAGAAGAAACAATAGAGGATATAGATTATGGGCAGTCTGTAGCGGATATCCACTTTAAAACATTTTTTTTTCTCATTGAAAGTATTCTTTTTCATTCATGGGATAAATAGATTATTAAGGACATAGAATGTCTTTTATACATAGGAATTTGTTTGGCTAGTTTTGGATGCATATTTCTCTTAGCATCCTCACATAATGAAATTCTGTCACAGAGATTGTGTTGGAAACCTGAGACACTTCTTACTAATCATATTGGACCAGTGAAATCTAGTAAACACCAATGAATACTCAAACAGCTTGTTCAGTAAAACTTTAAGAGCTACCTTGTCTGCTGTTCCTATAGTTTTTATTATTTTTGCAGTGAAAAATACATAACAAAACATATATGACACCTCAGCAATTTCTATATGTACAATTCAATGACATTAATTGTATTCTTTAAGTTGTGCATCCATTTTCACTATCCTTTCCCCAAATATTCCATGACCATTAACATAAAACTCCCCCTTTCCTCCACCTTCCCACCCTTGGTAACCAAAAAACGATCTTTAGTTTCTATATATATTTTTTTATTATTTTATAAGTGAGATCACACAATAGTTGGCTTTTGTGACTGACTTAATTCCCTCAGCATGTTTCTAAGGTTCATCCACGTAGTGGCATGCATCAGGACTTCATTGTTCTCTATGGCTGAGTAGTATTCAATTGCATGTAACACCACTTATTGTTTATTCATTTATCTGCTGATGGACATTTCAGTTATTTCCATCTTTTGACTATTGTAAACAATGTTTCAATGAATATTGGTGTATATGTGTCTGTTTCCATATCTCCTTGCAAGCCTTTTAGGTAAGTACCTATGTTTGCAATTGCCGGGACATATGGTAGTTCTATGTCCAACATTGTGAGAACTGCCAAACTGTTTTCCATGGTGGCTGGACCACTTTGCATTCCCACCAGCAATCAATGAGGATTCTAGTTTGTCCACAACTTTGTAACTACCTGTGGTTTTCTGTTTTTCTGATTATTATCATTCTAATAGATTATATATATATATATATATCATATTTTGATTTGCATTGCTCCCATGGCTTGAACAAGGAGATCTTGTGGCATAGTGACTAAGGCATTTGACTGCTAACCAGAAGATTGGTGGTTCAAATCCACCAGCCTTTCCACAGAAGGAAGACTGGGCAAGCTACTTCCATAAAGATTTAGCACCTCAGAAACCCAAAGAGGGCTGCTATGTGTTGGAATCAACTCGATAGCAGTGAGTTTGGTTTGGTTTAATGGCTTCAACATTTTTTCATTTACTTTTTGGCCATTTAAGGAGCTCTGTGTGGTACTGTAGTTAAAGAATAGGGCAATGTGGTAGTTAAGGTTATGTGGCAACTTTGCTGGGCCTGGTTTTGAGTGGTTTGGCAGTTGGATATAATTATTCCCCATGATGAGACTGATGATAATCAACTTCATGGCAGAACCTACTGTGAGCAGCTGAGTAGCTGCCTTAGGGATGTGGTTTGCTTCCAGTGTATAAGAAGAAGCTTTGAGAAAGGTTTCTGAACTTTATGCTACACCTGAATCCTGCATTTAGCCAGGTGTTCATTCAACAGCCTGCCATGTTGCCTACCGATCTTGGGACTTGAACTAATGGACTGCCATGTTGCTTGCTAATCTTGGGATTGTGCCATTTTATTTGTTGAACTTGAGTTTGTCAGCCTCAGTAGCCAACAACTGCCTGAGTTAAAAGATGCCTCCAGCTCCAGTGGGCTGGGAGCAAGAAGCAGAGCTGAAGACTGAGGTCAAGGGGCCTTCACCCAGCTCCTAGAGCTTGCACTTTGAAATCAAACTTCTAACCTCCTAAACTGTAAGAGAATAAATCCTGATTTGTTAAAGCCATACTTTTGTGGTATTTTCTGTTAGAGTAGCACTAAAGAACCAAAATAGGCTGCTAACCAAAAGGTCAGCAGTTCAAACCCACCAGGTACTCCACAGAAGAAAGATGAGGTAATCCGCTTCTGTAAAGATTTATAGCCTTGGAAACTCTATGGGGGCAATTCTACTCTGTCCTATAGGGTCACTTTGAGTCAGAATCAACTTGATGGTGGTGGATGGGTGGGTTGTCCATTTGAATGTCCTTTTTGATGAAATGTTTGTTCAATTTGTCCATTTTTTTGTTTGAGTTGTCTTTTGACAACTATGTCATAGAAGTTTCTTCTGTATTTTATCTGTTAGACTCTTACCAGATATATAGTTCCAAAAATTTTCTCCCATTCTTTAAGTTCTCTTTTCACTATTTGATTAAGGTCTTTGATGAACAAAAGTATTTATTTTGTATGCAGTTCTATTTATTGACTTTGTTTTTTTTTTTCGCTGCTTGTGTTTTTGTTGTTGTATCTGATAATTTATCATTTAATAGGATCATCACACCTCTACATTTTTTTCTAAAAATCTTATAGTTTTAGTTTTATGTTTCGGTCTTTGATCCATTTTTAATTTGTGTACGGTGTGAAGTATGGATCCTTATTCACTCTTTTGTAGAAATCCAATTTTCACAACACCATGTGTTGAGAAGACATTTTCTTCCCCATTGAATGGACTTAACACCCTTGTTGAAAATCATTTGACCATAAAATGCATGGATTTATTTCTACCTTATCCTTTTTCATAATACCTAAATTTTTATTTAGTGTTTTAACTCAGCTTTTGCACTTAGAGTTTATCACTCTTGTGCTTCTTTGTGTGAATTTCTGTTTACTTACTGTGATGGTTAATGTTATGTGTCAACTTAGCTGGGCCGTGATTCCCAGTGTGTGTGGTGTCCTTGTCCTCCATTTTGTGAACTGATGCAAGTCCTCCTTTTTGTTATATTATGTAATTATCCTTTGTTTTATGTGTGTAAATCCTAACCTGTATAGGTTAATGAGGCAGGATTAGTGTGGGGTGTATCTCGAGTCACAGCCTTAAAAGAGGGTATAATTTAAGTCCCACCCTTATTCAAGTCACACCCTTACTCTGATATTAGAGGAGTTTCCTTAGGGATGTGTCCTGCATCCAATTTATATCTATCTATCTATCTATCTATCTATCTATCTATCTATCTATCTATGCTTAGTCTCTGGTGGCGTAGCGCCTAAGGCATTTAACTGCTAACCAGAAGGGTGGTGGTTCAAACCCACCAGTCATTCCTTGGAAGGAAGGTTGGGCAGTCTACTTCCATAGTGATACCGCCTTGGAAACTCAAGGAGGGGTCACTTTGAGTCAAAATTGACTTGATAGCAGTGAGTATTTTTAGTTTATGCTTGGTCTAGCTTATCATCTGACCTCCAGTTCTGGGCACTTGAGCAAGAAGTCTGTTATCTGACCTGCTGATTGTGGGTTCATCAGCACCTGCAAACACATGAGTGAGGAAAAGCCTCCAGCCCGACACCTGACCAATGGATTTGGGACTTACCAGCCTCCACAACCATGTAAGCTATATTTTTGAAATAAATATCTCTGTCTCTCTCTCTCTCTCTCTCTCTCTCTATTTCACTGACTTTGCTTCTCCAGGGAACCCAGACTAAGATGCTGTGTGATATGGCGCCACTCCCAAGATTGTATACAAAATCTGATAACTGACCCCATATTTTCCTTACCAATTCTGATATTGCCTGGATTCCATTCTGCAAGATTTTTTCCATAGGATGCAAAGAACAGTCTTTTTTTTTTAATTATTATTATTACAAAGGCAGAAGATTTCATTTTCTTTTACATGGAGCATTTAATTTTAACATATTCTATTTATAAAGAAATGTTCCAAACCACAAGCAGAAAGCAAT
Source organism: Orycteropus afer afer (assembly GCF_000298275.1). NCBI lineage: Eukaryota > Metazoa > Chordata > Mammalia > Tubulidentata > Orycteropodidae > Orycteropus > Orycteropus afer. The sequence continues at coordinate 5,880,924 of NW_006921755.1, forward strand.
TATAAACCAAAAAAACAAACTCACTGCCATCGCGTTGATTCCAACTCATAGCAAACCCCTTAGAGTTTCCAAGACAGTAAATCTTTACAGAAGTAGATTGCCCAGTCTTCCTTCTACGAAGTGGCTTAGTGGGTTTGAACTGCCAACCTTCTGGCTAGCAGTCAAATGCCTTAGGTGCTATGCCACAAGAGCTCCTTGAAAGTAAGTACAGGAAGGAAAAAAATAAAACTAGGCTTTTAGGAAATTGTTAGGTATATAAGAACTCTTTATTTTCTCTTGTGTTGAATAAAATAATACTATTCAGATCTCATTGCTTTTCTTAAAAAATCTGTTTTTTTTTTTTTTTTTTAAAGGGGAGGGGGACCAGGTTTGCTGGTCTGATAGAGCCTGGTGAAACCACTGAGACTATGGTCCCTAGCTGCCCATCAGGTCTGGAATTGAACCCACACCTGTGGCTGTCAGCCAAACAAAAGACAGGCATATGAAGTGAATATTTACACTAGGTAGATACATTCCTTGGAGAGAAAAGTCATGGGAGAACAAAAGGGCTGTTTATGCACAGGGAGACAGATCAGGGGGCAGGAGTACATGGAGGGATGGGCACAGGAAAGAGGTGTGGGGAGAGAGTGAGAGGCGAGCTATTGCATTATGGTAAACTGTAGTCAATGTCATGGGATAAAATGTATGTGAACTGCTGTATGGAAAGTGAATTTCCTGTATAAACTTTCACCCAAATCACAATTAAAAAAAAAAAAAAGGAAACAAACAAACAGAATCTGTTTTTCCAAAGGTTAGCGTTTTCTATCTTCTTGAGATTACTCCTTTTCTTCAAATCCAGAAAAGCTCCGGTTTTACATCTGTCTGAGTATTTGGTTGTTGTTGTGTGCCGTCGAGTCGGTTGCAAGAGCCTCAGGGGAAATAATTCTATCTGATTTGCAGTAATTCCACAAAAGTCAACAAAGAATAGGATGACAGGGCCTCTGGCAAATGAGGTAAGCCACAATCTTTTTCTTCTTCCCAAAAGCTTTGGGAACTTTGTCCTTTGTGCTGTAGTTGGTAGCGACTTGGCACAATTCATTGGGGCTACCATCTTAGTATCATCAAGAGAGAAATTCACTCTTCAGAGACCATGATTCTGAGTATAACTTGAAAGTCTCAGAAAACCAAACCAAACCAAACTCATTACCATCAAGTAGGATCCAACTCATAGTGACCCCTCCTTGAGTTTCCGAGGCGGTATCACTACGGAAGTAGATTGCTCAATCTTCCTTCCTAGGAGTGGCTGGTAGATTTGAACCACCAGCCTTCTGCTAAGCGGTCAAATGCCTTAGGCACTATACCACCAGAGCAAGTCTCAGAGGCCCATTCATACTCTGAAGAGTAACATACACAAAGAGTTTGAAGGCAGTTGAGGCTGTAGCTCAACGTGACAGAAATTTTCCATTCTGGTTATGTACTGGAAATCCCTCCAAGAGACTGGAAAACTGGCTGGAATAACCCTGGGAAAAGGTTGAGGAGACAAACTGAAGGAGAATGTGGAATCTGGGGTAGATGTGTTCAAGAGGGCAAGTTTCAATACAGTTAGCTGTAAGAGGTCAGGCAGAGAAATGTAGGACTGTGGCCACAAGGTCAATGAGACCTTCAAGCCAAGGAAGGGCTATAACCTGCAAACTTTAGTGGGGAGAAGTTGCTCCGATTACTTTGTTGCTGACCAGGAAGCTCTGAGGATTCCTGCCTCTTCTAGAAAGGCTTGGCTTGCTCTGTCTGTACAGAATTCAGACCTAAATGATGCTATCTGTTTAATTTGTTATAAACAGTGCCTGGCTGGAAATTTCTTTAATATTTCCTTTTTGATTGACTAGTTGGTTGAACTAATTTTGGAAAGGCCCTGAAAAATATGAATTAAAATATAAATTGAATTCAGAAAAAAGCAGCTGTTCCAAAGGAAAATAAGCTCTTCCTCACTTGCTATCACAATTTTTCCTAATAGAAAATCACTTCTCAATACACTCCTAGCGAGAATTAATGTTGAGGAGGCAAAAAGAAAAAGATTGGAACATTTTTTTTTGTTCACTTAATAATGAATTTCATATGATAAAATCTTAATTGATTATTTCAAATTAATACACAAATGTTTTAATTTTACTGTCCAGTCCTCCAATTTAAATCTATTTTGAGATGCTTAGGGATAGGGAACACGTCTTATACTTATTTATATCATTCAAAGCACCTGACAGATCTGGGAGGAAAAAAGTTGTTAATGAGATCATGTTGCATGATTGAAATGTTTTAGTTAAAACTAAAGTTTCCAAAAGGTCAATTAACAAAGGAGCTGACTCATACTGACATTATTACCATGATTAACAGAAAGGGAAAGAAAAAAAAAAAGCATGAGATAATAACAAAGTCTATTTTGGCTAAAATATAAACACCATTCCACCTATGAAATGAAAATCAAGGCCAAATTCTTGACATATGTTTGATCCTTTATAAGGAGGGAAACATGAGATTCTGGTATACTGTAATTCAAGAGCCACTGTTGTCAATGGTTTAAAGGTAGAAATTAAACTATATTAAAGCTTGTCATGGCACAATAATAAAATGAGAGTGAGGCATCTGTGGAATGGTTCCAGGATAGGTTTCAAATCAGTTTGAATCCAGCTATTTGGTCCTTATTAGGACTTCAGGGAACAGCCAAGAATTACATTTAATTCATTATCTTGTTCTGAAAGAGCTACAGTGGCTGCTACACAAATTGAAAACAACATTTACACAAGCTAATACCTATGGTATCTTTCCAATTTATCTTTTGGGCATTATCACCTCCCAGTGTACCTCCTCGAAAGTTTGACATGTGGCCTGAATACTCATTTTGTAGGATGATAGCTATTCACCCTGAAGAGAACATTGAAGAAAATGGTCCTACATTAAAGTGCTTAGAATGCTACCTGAAATACATTTTAAAAGATTTGAAAATAGCTACCTTCTTTTGACAGAAATAGTGTTACAAACTTGCCTTCTGGGCAGTCCATTCCCTCTGAATTGGAGTGGGAACATTATTAAGTTAACTCATTGCTGTGTGACTCATGTCCAACAATCCCGTGTAGATTCATTCACAATGGAATTATTGCCCCCTTTGAGAAACACTCCAAACCACTGATTTTTGTTTTCCACTGTTCTTTAAAGAGAAAAAATTTAAACTACATGCTGTCTCTGTGATATGAAAGTAAATATAACCTGTTGAAATTCAAGAAAGGAAGATGTTCCCTTAGGAAACTAGGAGGGATGATGCAGGAGAAAATGTTGCCCACATACAGAGTGACTTCTAATAGCTCATTGATCTCACTATTTAGCATCCCTTTTAGAGTGTGCATTAACAAAAACCCTGCAGGGATATAAAATTGACGGTATAATCCTAGAGTGTTTCATGTAACTAGACACGAGCATCTGAGAATACTGTATTGACTCCTGGATTTCAGGCAATGGTGCTCCAAGCGACTCATATTAATGCTTTATATTGATATAAAACCCTTTTTTAAAAAAGCACTTCCTTAAAATTGCCATACTAGGTTTTGCAACCATCAGTGATGCACAGTATTTGTGACCCAGGTTTATTAAGCTGAGATAATACCTTAAATTTCCTGATTTCCATTCTAGTATTTCAAACATTTAATCATTAGTTTTCCTTTCAGTTTCCAAAAATTATTCGTTCTATTCAAGATTTGAAAAGGTAATATCTCAGAGGAGATTCTTTTTGAGTTCATAAAACTTATATAAAAGTTTAAAAATCAATAGCTTCAGTGTTCAAGCGACATTTTTTTTTTCCACCTAAAGATTTGAGTCTATTATTCTATCCCCAAAAAGGAATAACATGAATGTTAAGGAAAGATCAATAAAACAGATAGTTTCCAGTATTCACAAAGTAGTGCAAAAGTTAAGCACACTCTTCACTAATTCAGTATGCTCAACTAACATTTTAACTGCAGAGAAATGTCACCAGATTTTTAAAAAGCTAAGATGAGTAACAATAGGAAATGTTTAGGGTCATTTTGATATAGATATCAAATAGAAGAAAGCAGAAAACCAAACTCACTGCCATCGAGTCGATTCCAACTCATAGTGACCCCCATTGGGTATCCAAGGCTGTAAATCTTTATGGATGCAGATACCTCCATCTTTCTTCCTCAGAGCAGCCAGTGCATTCAAACCACCAACCTTTTGGTTAGCAGCAAAATGCCTCAACCTCTATGCCATCAGAGCTCCTTAGGTAGCAGAATAGTTCTTCCTCTTTTTCTTCTTCTTATGTCTTACATTTTTCTATTATTACTAGTCTCTGACAATATGCAGTACCTACATTATAAAATGTGCTACCAGTTTCAATGAATGCATCTGAAAATGAACAGTAAAAAAAAAAATCCAAACTTTTACAGGAGGAGCAAGGTAAAGGGAATCTTGGTGGTCCAAAGGAAAGTATAGTGGTCAAGGCCTTAGCTAGTAATTTCTCTTCCTGCATTGTTGAGTTTAATAAGATGAGCTAAGGCATAACCAAGGAACTCTAGTTAGTGCTTAAGCATAGTGCCTAAGGTACTTGACTCTTAACCTGAAGGCTGGCGGTTCAAACCCACCAGCCACTCCTCGGAAGGAAAGTTGGGCACACTCCTCGGAAGGAAGGTTGTGCCATCTACTTCTGTAATAATACTGCCTCGGAAACCCAAGGAGGGGTCGCTATGGGTCGGATCTGACTCACCGGCACATAACAGCAACAAGGCCTAATCCACTGCATTGCCCTTTTCTGTTCTGTTTTGAGTGCATCTTCCTTCCCTTACCTTCCTCATAATCACTTGGTCCTTTGAAGATATTTATATCAGAGAGGAAAATCCTTTCCTAAAGCTAGAAACTGACAGTATCTCATAGAAACTTCATAAAGATGAGCTTTGAGCATATTCTTTTTCCTTTGGTTTTGATAAGATGCATTATGGCTTTGCCAGTAGCCAATGTTACATTTTTAACCACTTTGATTAAAACATACCAAAGGAGAAGAATGTATGCATTTCATTCAGGTTTAAATGACTTCATACTAGCAAAATCATATGCCATCTTTGCCTTTTCCAAATTCCATAAACTTTCTCTTTCATTTGGAGCAACTGTGTGTTTGGTTAATAACCTCACTGTTTTCTGCTGTTAAGGGAACTGAAGTACCATTAACACATATTAAAATACCATTGATTCCATTAGTGCCGACAAGCACTAAATCCCAATTTCTTTTTAAATAAGCATTAAAACAAATGCAGATGTCCTTTGTTAAGAGGTAACATGCTGAGCAAACCTTACTGCAATAGTTTAATATATGAGAGATGTCTTAAAGACCAAGATAGCATCTTAAGAAGCTGAAATGCTAAAACTTGGGTACAATGAAGGACAAATGAAGGAATAAAGACCAGTTTTCTACACACACAGGAGCCTATCTGAAGTGTCATTTTTTATCTCTCAGATTAGAATCATAATCACTTTTTACCTTTCTATGCCTCTGCATTCATATATTATATCACATATAATTCCACAGCAGTGAAAAGGTACAAGTTGTAGAGTTATAAATTAAAAAAAAAAAAAAAAAAAAAAATATGACTGTGGGACCTAAACCCAGAAATGAACATGGCTTACATGGACTGTCACTCCATAGCTTCTACACGTGCTTTCTATGATCAGATGTTCCAAAAAACACTGGAACATTTTCCTTTTAAGTAATTCCACAGGTAAGACAATTGTAAAGCCTATTCTTTGGGCCTTCTTAACAGATGTGACTATTCTGTGGACCATTTGTGGACCTGGAAAATCTAGGTTTCAACATAAACCTAAGAGCCAAATTTGTGGCAAAAGTATATGTTTCATTTTTTGTATTAATCTCATTCCTGCTATTGTTGTTAGGGGTTATCAAGTTGATTCTGACTCATGGTAACCCTGTGTACAACAAAGCAAAACACTGCCCAGTCCCATACCATCCTCACAATTGTTGCTGTGCTTCAGCCCATTGTTGCGGCCACTGTGTCAATCCATGTCATTGAGGGTCTTCCTCTTTTTTGTTGACCCTATACTTCACCCAACTTGATGTCTTTCTCCAAGGACAGGTCCCTCTTGATAACATGTCGAAAATATATGATATGAACTTTCACCATCCTCACTTCAAGGAGCATTCTGACTGTACTTCTTCCAAGACAGATTGGTTCTTACTTACGGAAGTCCATGGTGTATTCTATATTCTTCACCGACACCATAATTCAAAGATAAATTCTTCTTCAGTCTTCCTTATTCATTGTCCCAAGTGCCATTCTATTTCTTTGTCTTTTTTTTTTCTTTACCTATTTCTAGTGTGGATTGTGCTGTCTGTGTGTATATCTTGTATTCTGCTTTTAATTTATTTCCAAACAAATTAAAGACAAAAAGAGGGCTATTAACTTGTTTGTTTGCTACTGAATTCACAGAATATAGAGCAGTGCCTGGCGCATAGGAGACACTCAAAAATATCTGTCAATTAAATGAAAAAGAAAAAAAGATAGATGACAAAGAGCTAGAAAGGTTATATAGAGAGTTAGCACCAATAGGAAGTTAACCAACTCCGCCAAAAAAAAAACAAAAACCCAAATCCACTGCCATCAAGTAAATTCTGACTCACAGTAACAGTATAGGAAAGAGTAGGACTATTCCATAGGGTTTCCAAGGTAGTAAATTTGGAAGCAGGTTGCTTCATCTTCCATGGGACAGCTGGTGGATTCAAATTGCAGATCTTTTTGTTAGCAGCTGAATGTGTTAACTACTGTGCCACAAGAGCTCTAATAGGAAGTAAGGAAGGAAAAAAGGAAGGAAAGGAGAAAAGGATGAAGGAAGAAAGAGAGGGAGGAAAGAAAGGAAGGAGAATAGTTTGAAAGAAAGAGAAAGGAAATGGAAGGAAAGAAAGGAGTAGGAAGAAAAAAGAAAGTGTGGCTCCATAAGAAATCTATAAGGGAGTGTTGGCATTCATCAAAGCAAAGACTACCACTTATCTCCCTTAAAAGTGCCCAAATACATAAGAACACTTTCATCAATTCAACAATCCATCAGGTTTATTGAACACAACAATTTTTGTGTTTATTGAACTTGTGTGTACAACACTGTGCTAAGTGCTGAGCAGATAAAAAGAAAATGACATGATCTCAACTCATAAAATGATTACAATGAATTTAGGCAGATGTACAAGCTAAAACTTGTGGATATTTTACCCTGCTTAAATGAGTTTGAAAGAGGGGAAGAAGGCTGTAAGCAGTAGAACCCCCACTGAAATAACATATAAGCTAATAAATAGATTTCTACACAGTTATGTGGATGCTGACAAAAGATACAAGACTTTAGGTCAGAGAAGTCTCACAGAGAAACAGTGGCAGGAACATCACCATGTGTGCTTATTCCCTAGGTGCTCAGCTCCACAGGGTAATATGAAGGGCCAGGTGGAGCCTGCAGGTAAAGTGGGGTGTGTTTCAGGGACTTGAGCTTTGGGGAACTGCTACTTTTATACCCAGCAGTAAGGAACCCTTTTCTTGGTCTGGAAGGAGATCAAGAGCATCATAGGATGTGCCAAGTGTTCTTCTTCTTCCCAGGATTGGCACTTTTTAGGATTCCAAATCCAGGAAGATGAATAAAAAGAGCAAAGGCATAATGGAGGATACTTCTGTATTATGTGGTTGAGACAAAACTGTGATGAGCTACAATGTATGATTAAGAGATAAGCTGTGATTGTGTATGCTGTGGAATCTAGAGGACATACTGAGAGGTAATTGGCCAAACAGAAGAAATAATAGCATAATTTATCAGAACGTTCATCACACAAAATAGCCTTAGACAACTAACTTGGATGACAATATTCCCCAAGAAGGGCAGCCAGAATGCTCCTTGGAAGTGAGAATGGCCAGACCAGACTTCTTCTCACCTACTTTGGTCATGTCAGAAGATAGCAGTCCCTGGAGAAGAATATCATGGTTGGGGGATCAGCAAAAAAGGGTAAGGCCCTCAATGAGATGGCTGTAATGATGGGCTCAGGTATAGTAAGGATTGTGAGGCTGGCTCAGGACCAGGCAGTGTTTTGTTCTGTTGTGTGTAAAAGTCTTTGAGTTGAAGCTGACTCAATGGCACTTAACAACACAATAACAGATTTCAGCATCTCCAAAGCAATGACTCCCTCTTTACCTCTCCCTCCTACCCCTGGTAACCACTAATAAGCTTTGGTCTGTATGCATGACATTAGGCTTCTCACTTCACTTATAATTAATTTGCTTGCATCTTGAATTTCACTCAAAAGCACCATAGTTGTCTTAACAAGGGCACAATCCTAGTGATAATTCCAGTTAGCAAAATTTTACTACCTGCTTTTTAGCTAAGAACTATAAGGTCTTGCATTACCTTAATTTGATTAAATTTCAGAACATCTTCTTTCAAATTATTCTTCAACTAAAACATCCTGAAGCAGAAGATCCTGTACAATGGGTTTGCATGCTTTTAAAAAATGCAAATATTCTCTCTTTATACTTTTTCTCATTAATTGTTGTTAAATAATATGTTCAGAGGGTAACTATAATAAACTTTGCAAAATACTGCTCCATACTTATAAACAAAAAAGTCTATAATAAAGAATAGAAAACCATCTAATTGTCACACATATAGGTCAGAGGCCAGAGTGGCAAAGATCCATGTAGAAATCATCTTTGCTTCTTTTTCACAGGGCAGGGAGGAGTAGAGGATTCTGGCTATCTCTATGTGAAAAAGGATCATATCAAAGAAACTATCAGAGGATCATTTGGACTACTTAAGATGATAGAAAGAAAATTGTTGTTGTTAGGTGCCGTCAAGTCGTTTGTGACTCATAGCGACCCCATGCACAGCAGAACGAAGCACTGCCTAATCCCATGCCAGCTCCATGATCCCTGCTATACTTGAGCCCATCATCGCAGCCACCGTGTTAATCCATCTAGTTGAAGGCCTCCCCCTCTTTCGTTAACCCTCCACCCTACCAAGCATGACATCCTTCTCCAAGAAATGGTCGCTTCTGACAACATGACCAAAATAGGTGAGAGAAGTCTGGCCATTGTCGCTTCCAAGGAGCATTTCGGGTGCACTTCCTCCAGGACAGATCTGTTAGTTCTTTTAGCAGTCCATGGTACTTTTGGCATTCTTCACCAGCACCACAACTCAAAAGCATCAACTTTTCTTTGGTCTTCCTTATTCATTGTCCAGCTCTCACATGCATACGAGGTGATTGGAAATATCATGGCTTGTGTCAGGTGCACCCTAGTCCTCAAGAAGACATTCTTGCTCCTCAGCACTTGAAAGAGTTCCTTCGCGATTGACTTTCCCAATGCTACACGGTGTCTAATGTCCTGACTGCTGCTTCCATTGGCATCGATTGTAGAACCAAGCAACGTGAATTCTTTGACAACCTCAATCTTCTTCTATTTACTGTGATGCTGTTCATTGGTCCAATTGTGAGGATTTTTGTTTTCTTTATATTGAGACGTAATCCATACTGCAGACTGTATTCTTCAACCTTCATCAGTAAGTGCCTCAAGTCATCCCCACTTTCAGCAAGAGAAAGAAAGTAGCTGTGACATAATTTGTTTTTGTTGATTTTGCATTTTGAGGAGATTGGTTGACATTTACGATCAAGATTTACCCATCAGCATTACCCCTTTCACTAGCCACTCCTCGGAAGGAAGACTGGGCAATCTACTTTCGTAGAGATACCGCTTCGGAAACCCAAGGAGGAGTCGCTATGAGTCGCAATCAACTCGATGGCAGTGAGTTTGGTTTTTGGCTTTTTATCCCCTTTGTCTGTGAGAAATACATTTGTCTGTAAGAATTACATAAATAATTACAGTTACTTCTTATAGCTTGTCTTTTACCTAGCTAACGATAACTTTAAGTCTCCTCTCTTAATTAAATTGTCAATATTATTTGAAGTGGTCTTAGGTTTCGATGAAGGTAAAATTTGGAAGGAGTACAGATTCTTACTTTGACCTCAGAGCATTACACTTAAAATATCTCATCCAACAGGTATCTGTATTGCATTTAGCACATCAGAGTCTCTATAGGGTACCTTATATTCATCCCATAGAATCGAATTGTAAGTTTTGTCACAATAAATTGAAAAGAGACCTTTCCTATTCCTGAAAGCTCACTTCAGACAGAGTTAAAAGAAATTTCAGCTTTCAAGAATGGCTCTAAAAATGCAGATGACATTGGGTACTGGGACCCATGAGGTGATGAAGAAAGATGCAGAAAGCAAGAGAGCTGAAAGGGAACCAAGCATAAAACTAGTCTCCTTTTCAAATTTTTTTTTTCCAAGGGTGAGGCCTGCTTCCATTCCTCATTGCATTTACAAGGTGACTGAGTATTATACCTATTAGAGATCAGAATAGGCATATTTTCTCCCTAGAAAATGAAGAAAAGTGAGATACTAAGCTTTATTGTAAAAAAAAAAAGTTAAAAAACTAATACAGCCTTGGAAACCCTATGGGGTGGTTCTACTCTGTTCTATAGGATCACTATGAGTCAGAATAAACACAAAGCCAATTGGTTTTTAATATTAGCATCAGTATTCTATGTTGACCAAGACAAATAAAATTACTTGTCAAAAGGAATGCTACTCATGCTCCATAAAGTAGGTGGACATAGGCATTAAATGATTAACAATATAAGATCTAATTTTAATGGCATAGATATTCTTATGCTAACTGAGCTACCTGATACATAGCTCAGGCATTTATCCAACTGAAGAGACATATTGCCAATTGTACAGAATGAGGTAATAGGGTCACGGAAAACTCAAAGTGAGAGAATTGGAAAGACATCCAGATCTGGCTTGTTGGTAGTCTCATATGAAACCTCTGACTAAGACCAAGTCCCTTATGACATTTTTCACTCTTCTCCTCCTTGTCCAGTGTATATTTCACAAAGTGGTCATTTACCTTTGTTTAACTGAATGTAATGTGGAATAGAATGGAGTCAGAACTAAGCATCAGGAATCTTTGGTTATTTACTTACTTCTGCCTTCTGCTTGCAGCTGCATGATCTTGGAGTCGTTTGGATGGAACAAACAATTAAGTACTAGTGCTTGACTGCTAACTGAAAGATTGATGGTTCAAACCCAGAAAGAGATAACTCAAGAGACAGGCCTGGCAATCTGGTGTAACCTTAGAAAAATCATTTAGCTTCTCTGCCCCTTAGTTTTCTAATCTATATGATAACATATAAGAGCTCTAGTGGTGTAGTGCCTAAGACATTTGACTGCTAACTAGAAGGCTGGTGGTTCAAACCCACCAGCCACTCCTGGGAAGGAAGACCGGGCAATCTACTTCTGTAGAGATACTGCCCCAGAAACCCAAGGAGGGGTCACTATGAGTTGGAAACAAACAATTCAATGGTAGTGACTTTGGGTGTTCTTTTTTTCCCCTGTGGTTACATGTTGGACTGAAGAAACTCTGAGGTCATTTCTATCTCTAAAATGTAATGAGTGATACTAAGAAAGAATTCCTATTCAAGTGGACCTCTGCTGTATTTGCCTACAAACAATTTTTGCTAGTAACACTGTTTGGGTTTTTCCTCCTCCTCTCTCTGTGATATGCTTTGGATGAAGGTGATTCTACTCCTGGCTCCAGGGTTGGGTTGACTACATGTAGTCAAGCCTGGCAAATCAAAGCTACACTGATTGGCAAATATTGTCACATGATCTATCCAGAGCCAACAAGACACATAATACTCTGGAATGATGGGAAAATGAATGTGCTCTTTTATGCTGAGGCAATCAGTCCCAAAGACAATAAGCAAATGGTACTACTCAACCAGCTTAAAATGCCAGTAGAGTAGAAGACTGAGAAAAGAGAATGGGAGAAACTAACTACCCATGACATCATTTGAGCCTCTGAATCAAACTTCACCCAAAGTAAAATAATATGTAAATTTTTCCATTATATAAGTCAATGGATTCCTTTTATGCTTATGTCCTTCCAAGGTGATTTCTTTGTCACTGGAAAGGGAAAAAATTCCTAACCTCTAGTACAAAGGCATGCTCCACAGAGTGTTGCAAAACCTTTTGTAACCCATGAAACTTTGCCTATAACATAGCACATACCTCATGGGTCACCTACCCCATTCACCATTACAGGAAACACAATGCATATTTTAAAATAGAAGAAAAGATTGACTTGAGTTGTGTTTTATTAATTAAATGAAGGTGTTATTATTAATGTCTATCAACAACTAAAGCAAATAAAGCTCATGTGAGGAATCCCTTTGTGGTAGGCTTGGTCTCCAACCATATTACAAATTTTTAAAGGCCACTCAGGACAGGTTAAATAATTGTTGACCTCAAGTAAAGAATCTATTGTTCTTCGAGTATATTTTATATTCCATGCAGTTATTAAAATAAATATCTGTATGTTAGTCAATGTCTCCTTACTGATCCCTTTCCCTGGTTTCTCTTTTAGATATTTAGTATTTGCCATATTTTAGAAAAATACATTTATCTCAGCATGATTTATGCTAGTGTTCCCCAATGTTTGTCCTTTGTAACACTAGCTTATGATTAATGTACAGATCCTTCACTGAGTCAAATAAATCTGGGAAATAGTTTAAAATCTATCCTTCTTTGGGAAATTCACAATGAGCATTGGAATATCAAATGTTCTGGTTACTCTTTTTTCATGTTATTTGCTAAAAGCTCATGAGATCTTGAGTTCAAGGATGCACTCCACTCCTGGCTTCTCTCTTGATGGCAGTAAGATTTCCCTTTTCCACCTCTGAGTGCACTCATTTTAAGCCTTGCAAAATGACAAAACTGACCAGTCTTCACATTAGGGTTCTATGCACCTTATCTCCATGGTCCCTCCCCACACTGGTGCCATGTGCTTTATTTACATTACCAACAAACTATCCATTCTCCTTGGTAGACCACAAGTGCCTTACATTTACATAGTTCCATCCAGTCATCTGGTGGGTGCCACAAAGACCATGGCTAGAAGAGCCATACTAAGTAATTCATTGCACTACATTGTTTAACCCAGCATTTCCAAAATTCTATGGATAAAAGGCACCATCCTCTTTTACTCCAATAACTATGAACACATGTCAGACCTAGCATTCCTTAGAAACTACTTTGGGAAGAGCATATTTAGCTCATGTTCTCAAAAACCCTACAAGTATTTGTGAGTATAATTAAAACTCAGAATCAAGGGCTTCCTCTAGTTGGATTATTCTTGCCCATCTACCTTTGTTGTTGTTGTTAGGTGCTGTCAAGTCAGTTCTGATTCATAGTGACACTATGTACCACAGAACAAAACACTGCCCAGTCCTGAACCATCCTCACAATCACTGCTATGTTCTAGCCCTTTGTTGCACTCACTGTGTCAATCCATCTCATTGATGGCCTTCCTCTTTTTTGCTGATCCTCTGGTTTAACAAGCATGATGACCTGCTCCAGGGGCTGATGCCTCCTAATAACATGTCCAAAGTACATGAGATAAAGTCTGGTCATCCTCACTTCTAAGTTAGAAGAGTTTGGGCTGTGCTTCTTTCAAGACAGATTTGTTTGTTCTTCTGGTGGTCCAAGGTATATTCAGTACTCCAACACCATTCTTCAAAGGCTTCAATTCTTCTCTGGTCTTCCTTGTTCACTGCTTATCTATCACATGCAAATGAGACAATGAAAAATATGACAGCTTGGGTCAGGTGTGTCTTAGACTTCAAAGTGACTTCTTTGCTTTTCAACACTGTAAAGAGGTCTTTTGCAGCTGATTTGTGTGTTGCAATATGTTGTTGGATTTCTTGACTATTGTTTCTTTGGGTGTTGATTGTGGGTCCAAGTAAAATGAAATTCTTGACAACTTCAATCTTTTCTCCATTTATCATGATGTTACTTTCTGGTCCAGTTGTGAAAATTTTTATTTTCTTTGTGTTTAAGTATAATCCATACTGAAAGATGTAGTCTATGATCTTCATCAGTAAGTGCTTCAAACCCTCCTCTTCACTTTCAGCTAACAAGGTTGTGTCATTTGCCAGTTACAGGTTGTTAATCAGTCTTCCTCCAATCCCGATACTGCCTTCTTCATATAGTCCACGTTCTTGGATTATTTGCTCAACATATCAATTGAATGAGTATGATGAATCCTGACGTACACCTTTCCTGATTTTAAGCCATGCAGTTATCCCCTTGTTCTGTTCAAACAACTGCCTCTTGGTCTATGTACAGTTTCCTCGTGAGCACAATTAAGTGTTCTGGAATTCCCATTCTTCACAATGTTATCCATAATTTGTTATGATCCACACAATAAAATGCCTTTTCATAGTCAATAAAACATAGGTAAACATTTTTCTGGTATTCTTTGCTTTTAGTCAAGGTGCATCTGACACCAGCAATTATATCCCTCATTCCCTGTCCTCTTCTGAATCTGGCTTGAATTTCTGGCTGTTTTCCCCCAATGTACTGTTGTTGTTGTTATATGCCATCGAGTCAGACCCAACTCATAGTGACCCTTCCTTGGGTTTCCAAGGCAGTATCACTATGGAAGTAGATTGCCCCATCTTCCTTCCAAGGAGTCGCTGGTGGGTTTGAACTGCCAGCCTTCTGATTAGCAGTCAAGTGTCATAGGCACTATGCTACCAGAGCTCCTCCCAATGTACTAGTGCAACCATTTTTGAACTATCTTCAGAAAATTTTATTTGAGTGTGATATTAATGATATTGTTAGATACTTTCCTCATTCTGTTGGACTACTTTTTTCTGGAATGGTCACAAATATGGATTTCTTCCAGTTCGCTGGCCAAGTAACTGTCTTCCATATTTCTTGGCATAGATGAGTGAGCAGTTTCAGCATTGCATCCATTTGTAGAAATATCACAACTGGTATTCTGTCAATTCCTGGAGACTTGTTTCTCACCAGTGCGTTTAGTGCAGCTTGGACTTCTTCCTTCAGTATTCTCAGTTCTTAATCATATTCTAACTTCGGAAATGGTTGAATATCAACCAATTCTTTTTGGTACAGTGTCTGTGTATGCCTTCCATCTTCCTTTGATGCTTCCTGCATCCTTCACTATTATGTCCATAGATTCCTTCAATATTGTAACTTGAGGCTTGAATTTTCTCTTTCATTTGTTCAACTTCAGTATTGCAAGCATGTTCTTTCCTTTTGATTTTCTAACTCCAGGTCTTTAAACATTTCATAATGTTTATGTTAATTCTTTATCTTCTCAAGCCATCCTTTGCAATCTTCTGTTCATCTCTTTTACTTCCTCATTTCTTCCATTTGGTTTAGTCACTCTGCATTCAAGACCTAGTTTCAGAGTCTCTTCTGAATTCCATTTAGACCTTTCCTATCTTTTAAATCACACAACAATGATTTTCTGTCATACGTAGTCAGTGATCAAGTCTATTTTTCAGATGATCTCTAAATTCAGGTGGGAAATACTCAATGTTGTATTTTGGCTGTTGTGGACTTGTTTTAATTTTCTTCAGCTTCAATTTGAACTTGAATATGAATAATTGATAGTCTGTTCTACAGTTGGTTCCTGGCCTTGTGTGACCTATAATCTCAAACTTCTCCATCATCTCTTTCCACAAATGTAATCAATCTTGATTCCTGTGTATTCCATCTGGAAACATCCACATGTATAGTTGCTATTTATGGTGTTGAAACAAGGTATTTCTCATGGATGTCGTTGGTCTTGCAAAATTCTATCGTGTAATTGCCAGTGTTGTTTCTATCATCAAGGCCATCATTCCAACTACTGATCCTTCTTTTGGCAGACAGGGCTGGTGGCTGTAACAGGTAAGGTGGGTGGGGGACAGCCCCAGGGAGCAGTGGCAGACAGGGCCAACAGGAACAGATAGGGGGAAGCCCAGGAAGTGAGCGGAGCATTTGGAACAGCTAAGGGAGTTGAACTTGTCTGTCAGTTTGTCGTACTGTGGTGGAACTTCCAGACTGACACAGAACTCAGAAGAAGGAAGAGACTATCCGCTTTTCAAAGAATTGGCCAGTGAAAACCCTATGAATAGTAGTGAAACGCTGTCTGATATAATACTGGAAATTTTTATGAATAGCCCTGAAACATTGTCCAATACAGTGCCAGAAGATGAGCCCCTCAGGTTGGAAGGTACTCAAAATATGACTGGGAAAGAGCTGCCTCATCAGAGTAGAGCCTACCTTAATGATATGGATAAAGTAGAGCTTTTGGGGCCTCCATTTGTTGAAGTGGCATGACTCAATATGAGAAGAAACAGCTGAAAACATCCATTGATAATCAGAACATTGATAATCAGAAGTATGAATCTAGGAAAATGGGAAGTTGTCAAAAATGAAATGGAACATATAAGGATTGATATCCTAGGCATAACTGAGTTGAAATGGACCAGTTTTGGCCATTTTGAATCAGATAACCATATGATCTACTATGCTGGAAATGACAAATTGAAAAGGAATGCTGTGGCATTCATCGTCACAAAGAATATTTCAAGATCTATCCTGAAGTACAATGCTGTCAGTGATAGAGTAATATCCATACACCTGTAAGGAAAGCCAGTTAATAAGACTATTATTCAAATTTATGTACCAACCACCAAAGCCAAAAATGAGGAAATTGAAGATTTTTACCAACTTTTGCAGTCAGAAATTGACTGAATGTGCAATCAAGATGTGCTGATTATCACTGATGACTGGAATTCAAAAGTTGGAAACAAAGAAGAATCACTGGTAGTTGGAAAATTTGGCCTTGGAGATAGAAATAATGCTGGAGATCATGTGATAGAATTTTGCAAGATCAATGACTTATTCATTGCAAATATCTTTTTTCAACCACACAAACAGTGGCTATACATGTGGACTTCACCAGATGGAGTACATAGGAATTAGATTGGCAACATCTGTGGCAAGAAGTAATGGAGAAGCTCAATATCTTCAGCCAAAACAAGGCCAGGAGCTGATTGTGGAACAGATCATTAAACTGCTAATTTGCAAGTTCAAATTGAAGTCTACAAGAGCCAAAATATGACTCTGATTATATCCTTCCTGAGTTTAGAGACCATTTAAAGAATAGATTTGATGCATTGAATACCAACGACTGAAAACCAGAGGAATTGTGGGATGACATCAAGAGCATCATCCATGAAGAAAGCAAGAGGTCATTAAAAAGACAGGAAAGGAAGAAAAGACCAAAATGAATGTCAGAAAAGACTCTGAAACTTGCCCTTAAATGGAGAGTAGCTAAAGCAAAGGGAAAAAATGACAAGATAAAGGAGCTGAACAGATTTCAAAGGACAGCTTGAGAAGACAAAGTCAATTATTATAATTAAATATGCAAAGGCATGGAGTTGGAAAGCCAAAAGGGAAGAACATGCTCTGCATTTCTCAAGCTGAAAAAACTGAGGAGAAAATTTAAACCTCGAGTTGCAATATTGAGATTCTATGAGCAATATATTGAACGATGCAGGAAACATCAAAAGATGGAAGGAATACACAGAGTCACTGTACCAAAAAAAATTGCTTGATGTTCACCCATTTCATGTGAACAAGAACCAATGGTATTGAAGGAAGAAGTCAAAGCTGCACTGAAGGAAGTGGTGAAAAACAAGGCTCCAGGGATTGACGGGATACCCTTTGAGATGTTTCAACAAACGGATGCCACATTACAGGCACTCACATTGCTATGCCACGAAATTTGGAAGACAACTACTTGGCCAGTTGACTGAAAAGGATCCATATTTGTACCCATTCCAAAGAAAAGTGATCCCACACAATGTGGAAATTATTAAATAATATCATTAATATCACATGCAAGTAAAATCTTACTGAAGATAAAAAACTGTTATAGCAGTATATTGACAGAGAACTTCCAGCAGTGCATGCTGGATTCAGAAGAGGATGTGGAATGAGGGATATCATAGCTGATGTCAGATGAATCTTGGCTCAAAGCAAAGAATACCAGAAAGATGTTTGTGTTTTATTGACTATGCAAAAGCTTTCGATTGTGTGGATCATTACAAGTTATGGATAACAATGAGAAGAATGGGAATTCCAGAACACTTAATTGTGCTCATGAGGAACTTGTACATAGACTAGGAGGCTGTCATGTGAACAGAACAAGGGGACACTGCATGATTTAAAATTAAGAAGGGAGTGTGTTAGGGTTGTATCCTCTCACCATATTTATTCAATCTGTTTGCTGAACAAATAATCCAAGAAGCTGGACTATATGAAGAAGAACATGGCATCAGGATTAGAGGAAGACTCATTAACAGCCTACATTATGCAGACAACACAACTTAGCTTGCTGAAAGTGAGGATGACTTGAAACACTGATGAAGATTAAAGACTACAGGCTAGTATGGATTACACCTCAATACAAAGAAAATAAAAATCCTCAGAACAGGACCAATAAGCAGCATCATGATAAATGGAGAAAAGATTGAAGTTGTCGAAGACTTCATATTACTTGGTTCTATAATCAACACCAATGGAAGCTGCAGTCAAGATATCATACGTCGTATAGCATTGGGTATGTCTGTTGTAAAGGACCTCTTTCAAGTGCTGAAGAGCAAAGATGTTTCCTAAAGGGTGCTTGACACAAGTCATGGTATTTTCCATCGCCTCATATGCAAGTGAGAGCTGGACAATGAAAAAGGAAGACCAAAGAAGTTTCGATACTTTTGAGCTGTGGTGTTGGTGAAGAATGCTGAAAGTACCATGGACTGCTAAAAGAACTAACGAATCCATCCTGGAGGAAGTGCAGCTGGAATGCTCCTTGGAAGTGAGAATGGCCAGACTTTGTCTCACCTGCTTTGATCATGTTGTAAGCAGGGACCATTTCCTGGAGAAGGATATCATGCTTGGCAAAGTGGAGGGTCAACAAAAAAAGGGAAGGCCCTCAATGAGATGGATTGACACAGTGGCTTCAACAATGGGCTCAGGTATAGCAAAGATCATGGGACTGGCACAGGACTGGGCACTGTTTTGTTCTGCTGCACATGAAGTCACTATTAGTCCAAGACAACTCAATGGCACCTAACAACAACAATCTTTCTATTTTGTTTCCATCTTTCACATTCCAATCTGTGTACTAAGAATTATCATAGTAATTATCAATGTATCTTGATTGCATGTGAGATCAATTTCAGACTGTAGAAGTTGGTAAAAATCTTCTATCTCTTCATCTTTGATTTTAGTGGTTGGTGCATTAATTTGAATAGCTGTATTAACTGATCCTCATTGTAGCTATGTGGATATCATCTTCTCACTGACAGTGTTATACTTCAAGACAGATCTTGGAATTTTCTTTTTACAATGAACACTATGCCATTCCTCTTCAATTTATTATTCCTGACATAGTAGATCATAGGATTTTCTGATTAAAAATGGCCAATACCAGTCCAATTCAGCTCACTAATGCCTAGGATATCAACTTTTCAAGTGCTCTGTTTCATTTTTGACAATTCCCAATTTTTCTAGATTCATATTTTATACATTCTATGTTCTGATTACAAATGGATCCTTGCAGAAGTTTCTTCTAATTTTATGTTGTGTCATATCAGCTAATGAAGGTCTTGAAAGCTTTACTTCATCCACATCATTAAGGCTAAGGTTGACTCTACTTTGGGGAGGCTGTTCTTCCTCAGTCATCTTTTGAGTGGCTGCCAACCCCAGAGGCTCATCCTCTGGCACTATATTAGATAATGTTCCACTGCTATCCACAGGGTTTTCATTAGCCAGCTCCCCCCCCACACCTTTTTTTTTTTTTTCAGAAGTTGCTCACCAGGTCCTTCTTTCCGATCTGTCTTAGTCTGGAAGCCCTGCTAAAACCTGTCCACCATGGATAACTGTGCTGACATTTGACTGTGGCATAGCTTCCAGCATCACAGCAACATACAAGCCACCATAGTATGACAAACTAAACTAATACTTGCCTTTAAATTTCAGTCTTAGGTTGAACCACACGGAATTACCCATATTGGATATTTTTTACCTGCATCCTAACTGTTGTCCTCTGCACTGAATGATTTCCACTTGCCCTTCCAGATCCACCCTTCATCCTTCTCATCCTGCTTTGTGGATATTTATGCTCTACATCAGGTGGGCTTCTTTGCACTCTAGATTCAGGTTGGGTTTGCCCAATAGACACTGTTATTATATGAGCAGACAGGAGGGAGGGAAATCTGGGCATTATGAAATTAAACAAAATATGCCAACTGCATACTGTTACCATATAGAGCAAGACACCAATCAGTACATTATATTGCAAAATCATTAGTGAATCTTATATTCATCAAACAGTAATACCTTAGAGTTGGATAATCTTAAAGATTCTAGAGCAGTGGTTCTTAGCCTTGGAGCACAATAGAATTATTTGCAAAGGACTGAAACAATACAAATGCCCAGGCCTTATCTTTAAATCAACTGAATTAGAATTAATTTTTTTTTCTTAAAAATAAAAAGATTACTTGAAAAAATTACTTGAAAAGAGTCATTAATATAAAATTTGAATATTTAAAGCTGCAGCTCCTCTGGAAAGTCAGGAGCTCCACATAGATGAGCAAGCTAAAGTAAAACATCTGAGATTATTCAAGCAGCCTTGAATCTTATTTTCAGAGCTGTTGTTGTTGTTGTTATGTGCTGTCGAGTCAGACCCGGCTCATAGCGACCCCTCCTTGGGTTTCCAAGGCAGTATCACTAAGGAAGTAGGATTGCCCAACCTTCCTTCCGAGGAGTGGTTGGTGGGTTTGAACTGCCAGCCTTCTGGTTAGCAGTCAAGTGCCTTAGGCACTTGTTGTTGTTGTTGTTATGTGCCGTCGAGTCAGCCCTGACTCATAACGACCCCTCCTTGGGTTTCCAAGGCAGTATCACTAAGGAAGTAGGATTGCCCAACCTTCCTTCCGAGGAGTGGTTGGTGGGTTTGAACTGCCAGCCTTCTGGTTAGCAGTCAAGTGCCTTAGCCACTATGCTACCAGAGCTCCCCTTAGGCACTAGGGAAATAAAAAGTTATTTTACCTAGATACTGTTGTGGCTTTTCTTTCTTTCTTTCTTTTGAGAAAAAATATGAAGAGCTTGAGAGATTGTTCAAAAGTTTTCTACCCTACCCCACATTCTGAGTGTCCTGAATTTTTCTGGGATTATCACTGATAGTGATGGCCTTGTCTCCTGCACACCTAGCCCTCCAGCTCAGCACCTCTCAGCACACAACTATCTGCCCTTGCCCAGAGGGATAGTATGCCTTCAGAGAAATGTGAAGTAGTTCCTCCTCAGTCTTAGAATGGCCTAAAACACCAGCCTGGTCAGAAACATAGATGTCTAAGGTAGAAATAGGCCTGTCTCCCTGGCTCCTAGGGCCAGAAGACAAAAGTATGGATGCCAAAGTAGTGAAGGAGGTGTTGTTGGAGCCCAAATCCCACCAGTGAGGTGAATGATCCCTGCCACTTGAAATATGTCAAAGAGAAACCAGAGCTTAGGGGGAGAGAAAGCAGTTTTCTTTCTTTCCTTTTTTCCTGTGACTCTACGGGGATGGTGGTGAGAGCAGCTGTGCTTCCTCCCCTTACAGAGTCATTTTAGCTAGATTTTCCCTAAGGAGGAAGCAGATGGAGAGAAGTTTGACTTGCACATATGTGGCTGCTACTGGCATACTTGCTGCTGCTACTGACCCTGGATTATATGGAGAAACTAGCTTTGGAGGAAGGAGGTGATGGTTATTCAAGAGACTCTTTTCAGATCTGCTGACCTTAAAACCCAAGGGTGCATTATAGTAGGGATTAATAGTATACTCTTTGAAATCCTTCAAAAGATGGTGGTAATAGACTACATTTTATGTAAAATACTACTCCATGTTTCCTCAGTAAACATTCCCTGAGTACTGACTACATGGCACATGTGACAATCAAGGTAACCACAAAGACGAATATCATAGAGTTCTTGGCCACAAAGCCGTTATAGTCAAGTCTTCTGGTGCAGTGAATTGAATCACTGTATATGTTTTGACATAATAACCTAATCACCATATTTTCTTTTTCAGTGCAAGTCCTATCCAGTATCCCACAGATAAATGCCTGGTCCACACTGGGCCTATTTCCCAGGAGAGAGATGTAATTGGATAAAAGAAAAGAGGAACAAAAGGAGTCTTCTTTCTTCCTAATGTTGTTTCCAAAGATTTAAGCCTTGAGGACATAGTGAACTCATATAATGGATAAAACATTTGGTAGAAAGATAAAAATTCTCCTTTTCTGAAGCAGGGAAGAGAGATGAAAGGTGAGAGATGAAGGCACAGAGTTTAATGAGAAAGAGAAGAGAGGACCAAGCTTGTAAAAGCCATGAAAAATGAGAAGTATTTTCAACATAGGTCAACCATAACATTGTTCAAGCATCTAGGAGCTGTACAGAGCTGAATTTTCTTCCTCAGACTACCATTCCTTTCCTAAGAAAGGAATTCAGGTGGCACAGTGGTTAAGCGCTGGGCTGACAACTGAAAGGTTGGCAGTTTGAACCTACCAGTGGCTCCATGGGAGAAAGACCTAGCGATCTGTTCACATATAGATTATAGCCTAGGAAACTCTATGGGGCAATACTACCCTGTCCTATAGGGTCATTATGAGTTGGACTTGATTCGATGATACAAAACCACAAAAGAAACATATTCAAAAGAAATAGATCCAAACCATAGGAACAGCATCAAGACATTGGTACTATAAGTTTGCTTAAGTGCTAGCTGTGATTGTGGTTGGCATCAGTAACTTGTCTATAAGAAAGATAAGAAAAAGAAATAGAAAAAGGCAATAAACCAAAGGAGAATAAAGCCAGATATAAAGAGCTTTCCATTCTAACAAAAAAAAGAAGAATGCCAGTCATTACTCAGCTTAATTTTAAAGGTTTAAAATTAATGGCAAAAAAGCAAAAGTTCTGGTGCATCAATTTGGAAAAAGCTGTTATCAAGTACTAAGTGTCCCTTAAGTAAAATTATGGAAAATTGGAATAGCAATTCAAGTACATTGCACAAATAGAAAATTATGTGGGAGGCATAAAAGGAATGTGTTGGAATCTACCTAAACTCTAAAAATTAGGAATATTCTAGTGAAACCATTTCTTTATAACTTACTAGAGACCACTTAAAGTGACTAAAATTGACAATGTATGTGGTAACTACATTATGTGCTGTTAAGGCCAACTGCATGTGGAATTGCCCCAGTGCCTGAGGCAATGACAACTCCCACCATCAGGGGCAGCTAATCTACATTTTTCTCCTCCGAGGACTTCCCAAACTGAGCTTGTTTTTAATGAGAATTGTTTATTACAAAGGTAGGCAATTTTCATACTTTCCAAAGTCAAATGCAAGCATGTAGGATTTGTAACATGTCAGAACAGTTTGTTGGTCTCTGGCACACTCAGCTTGAAAACAATTTTTCATTGGAGCTAAAACTCACAAGGAATATTTTAGATCATGGCTCAGTTTCTTGTAGACAAATATTTGAGCATTAGTTGGGAGCTCTGGTAGCATAGTGGCTAAAGCACTTGACTGCTAACCAGAAGGCTGGTGGTTCAAACCCACCAGCCACTCCTCGGAAGGAAGGTTAGGCAATCCTACTTCCGTAGTGATACTGCCTTGGAAACCCAAGGAGAGGTCGCTATGAGTTGGGTCCGACTCGATGGCACATAACAACAACAACAACAGTGGCTGAAGATTGCAGAAAGAACATCCATACTTGTCAATTCAACTGCTTAGGAAGATCCCAGATATCATTTATCCCCACCCTTTACCAATTTTATCTCAGGTAGTGGAGAGAGAGAGTACAGGAAAGGAAAAATATATATAGAGAGAAAATATCTCAAACTTGGGTTAACACTTTACCTATTAAAGGATTTTTGCATAACTCTGCCATGTGCTATTACAAATGCCCTATGAGATTTATATTACTATACTCACTTTACAAGAAAAAAAACTGGGCTAAAAGTGAAATGACTTGTCCAAGATCACACTGAGAAGCTGTGAAGATTGAGTCAGAATCAATGAAATAATTCCCAGTCTCATAATTGTAAGATTAATAATGGTATTGATGCTACTGTTGAGGATACTTAACATACTTTGACAGATTTGGGAGTCACTATTATATCATTTAATTTTGCAAGCCAGTGTGGTAGAAATGGTTATTGTTCCAATTTCACAGATATGGAGATAGAGGTTAAGTACCTTGGTCAAGTCACTTGGGTAGCAAAGAGAAGAAGCCAAAATCTAACAGTTCTGTCTGCTTTGTTCTTAACCATCTCTATATGAGGTGAACCACAACCAGCACCAGTTGCCTTCAAGTCAAACTGTCCTCCGATGTCTGATCGATAGCTGATTTTAAGGAAGTAGGTCAACAGACCTTTGTTTCAATGCACCTCGAAATCTCCAGCCTTTCAATTAGCAGTGAGTATGCTACTACCCAGGGCTCCACATGAGGTGCAAACTAGAAAAACCAAACCCACTGCCATAGAGCTAATTTGAACTCACAGCAACCTCATATAGGACAGAGTAGAACTGCCCCATAGGGTTTCCAAGGCTGTAAATCTTTACTGAAGCAGACTGCCTCATCTTTCTCTCACCTTGTTGTTGTTATGTGCCGTCAAGTCGGATTCGACCCATAGCGACCCCTCCTTGGGTTTCCGAGGCAGTATCACTACAGAAGTCGATTGCCCCATCTTCCTTCCTCACATAGGAGCTGATAAATATGAACCACCAACCTTTTGGTTAGCAGCCAAATGCCTCCACCACTGTACCACCAGAGCTCTTTCACGTGAGGTGGCAGATAGGTAAAACTTTTTTGTTTACTTTGGTTTTAAAAAGTAATGAAGTGACAAGGCTTGAATACTTCTTACCTTATTTCACACTAGTATTACTTCCTTCTCTTCTTCTTTCATTCCACACAGGTCAAGCTCAAATACCTTTTTTAATTAAAAAAAAAACTTTCTTGGCACACTTAAACCAAGCACTAACTTCTCAACATCTTTGTCTAGAATTTTCAATGAGCCACCTTCTTCTATTTGTCTACATTTTCCTCCTATATATTTCCTTTGTAACTGTAAGCAACTAAAATATTGGATCTTTACTAAAATGCCTTTTTCTATTCCACTTTACCTACACCCCTTTCTGAGATGTCAGTGTGGGACAATCTGTCAATTACCTGCCAATATTTATTCTCTCCTTCTTCCACACAACCAGAACTTAAGATTTATAATCAGTTATATATATATATATATACACACACACACACACACACATACATGTTTAAGCTTCCTTGAGACTAGGGGTCGTTATCTAGCGCAGTTCTGGCTATCAAAATGTAAGCAGAAACTGGTTGGGAATATCCAGAAGAGTTTTGTTTTCTTGATATGGATATTACCCCTTCTTCTTGTTGCTTTCTTGTTCTTCCACCTGTAATGCTCAAGGGAAGCTAGAGGTCAAGCATCTTGAATCCATGAGATGACCATGTGGATGAAAGCTATAGCCAAAGAACAAAGAGAGAAAGTCTAGAACTCAGTGACACCAAGAGCCACTGTACCAGTCTTGGATGGCTGATCCCTGGGATGGCTTCTATGAGAGCAAAATAAACCCTTATTTGGATAATCAACTGTGCTCTTTTTCATGCAGTTGATCACAATCCTATCTGACACATATGTTAATGCTGAGATAAAAATGTAACCACATTCATGCTTAGAGTGATAAGGTGCAAGACCCTACAAATTTGAGCACATTATATAGCGTGCCCTTAATTTTACAAATTTGCCATCTAAAAGGGTTCATTAAACTCTTGTGTTTCTGTGGTAAGGTTTTGTTATTCCTGATATTGTAAGCAATTACTGACATCATTCTAAAAAAAAAAAAAAAAGTCTAAAAACACTAAAAACACATGCAAATATGTCAAATAAAAAATAATTAAGTTTAATATTATATTATCTGTAGCATCAGTTTTAAAAGGGGGAAGAGCATTTAGATATAATCATAATTACTTCACATACTCAACATAAATTAGCTGAATGAATGTCTATGATATGACAGGTAATATGTTAGATACTGGAGATTATTATGAAAGATCTCTAAACTGGTGGAGAAAGTGGGCATGTAAACAGGCAATTGCTACCAGTTTGGGATTCAGGAAATTCCTGGGTATAGGACTTTCAATGCAAAAACTGGGAAAGTTTTCAGGCAAAATTGGACAAGCTTGCAACCTTTGTAGAGACTATCATGTTAAAGCTTTGCACAGGGTGCTACAGGAGAACAGAGGTGTACTGAAACCAGATCAGGATATTCCAGGAAAGATTCCTCAAAGGATGGAGCAGATATTCAGACAGACTACCCAGCATGATAAATGATAGAGAGGTGAAAAGCAACACCTTGACCTGGAGGAAAATGAGAGATTAAGTGGTGTGCCCAAGATCCTAAACTAGTGCACACCAGAGCAGAGATCAGCACAATGCTTTCCATTTCCACAGGCAAGTTGAAAAAAACAGTAGAACACATTATGTGAGCAAATTAGAAATCAGTAATGTCACTTCCAACCAACTAAAAGAGATCCATCTTTTTGCCTATTCCAAAGGTAAGTAATGCAACAGAATGCAGAAATATTGCACAATATCATTAATATCACACCGAAGTAAGATTTTCTGAAGATAATTAGAAAACCATTGCAATGGTATGTCAACAAAGAAATGCCAGAAATTCAAGCTAGATTCAGAAGAGGACATGGGATGAGAAATGTCTTTGCTGATGTGAGATGGATCTTGGCTGAAAGTAGAAAATACCAGAAAGATATTTAGCAGTGTTTCATTCACTATACAAAGGCATTTGACTGTGTGGATCATAACAAATTATAGGTAACATTGTGAAAAAAATGAATTCCAGAACATATGCTCATGTGAAACCTATACGTAGACCAAGAGGCAGTTGCTCAGATAGAACAAGGAGATACTACATGGTTTAAAATTAGGAAAGGTGTGCATCAGGGTTCAATCCTTTCTCCATACATATTTAATCATTATGCTGAGCAAATAATAATAATAATAAACCTGGAATATATGAAGAAGACTATGACATGAGAATTGGAGACTCATTAACAATCTGTGGTACACACAGAAAAATCTCGCTTACTGAAAGCAAAGTAGACTTGAAAGTATTTACTGCTGAAGATCAAAGCCTATAGCCTCCCAAATAGATTACACCTCAACATCAAGAAAAAAAGATCCTCACAACTGGACCAATAAGCAACATCATGATAAACAGAGAAAATAACTGATTTTTGTTAAGGATTTCATTTTACTTGGGCCCACAATCAACACCTATGGAAGAAGCAGTCAAGAAATCAACTGACATATTGCACTGGAAAAATTTTCAAAAGACTCTTTAAAGTGTTGAAAAGCAAACATGTAACTTTGAATACTAAAGTGCGTCTGACCCATGCTATAGTGTTTCCAATCACCTCACATGTATGTGAAAGCTGGACAGTGAATAAGGATAACTGAATAAGAATTGATGTCTTTGAATTAACGGCATGAGTGAAGAATATTGAATATACTATGTACTGCCAGAAGAACGAACAAATCTGTCTTGGAAGAAGTACATCCAGAATGCTCCTTAGAAGTAAGGATGGTAAGCCTTTATCTTATGTATTTCGGACTTGTCTTCAGGAGTGACCAGGTCTTGGAGAAGGACATCATATTTGGTAAAGAGTCAGCAAAAAAGAGAAAGACCTCAAAGAGATGGATTGACCCAGGGGCTGCCACTTGGGTTCAAATGTATGGAAAACTGTGAGGATGGTGAAGGACTAGGCAATGTTTCATTCTGTTGTACATAGGGTTGCTATGAGTTGGAATCAACTTGATGGTACCTAAGAACAACAACAATGTTACTTCTGGTATATCAACCAAAGTAATTCAGACCTGAAATAATTCTCAGAACTTGGTGTAGTGGGTGAAGGAATGATCCAGATGAACTAGAAATGAGACTGGAGATAAGTCAACCTCATAGAGTATGTTGGGTACACTAGTGAAGCCTGCCAGATTAAAATAGGCTATAGGTAAGCACACAAGTTCCTGTGAGTTTAGCAGAAGTCTATCAGTGGTACTTGAGAAAGAAATGCAGTCTCCATTAGGGAAATCAGGAAATAAATAATAAAATTAAAGTATTACTTGGGAGTAGGCTATTAGTCTGAAAAGATTTATTAAATCCAGAAATTATAACTTGATATCATATAGAGAAACAAAACAGGGATACTGTTTTTGGCACTGGTGGCTAAAAGATAAATATGGTCATTAGGAGCTAGTTGTATGAAATGAGAAAGTAGATTACAAAGTCAGAATAGGACCAGAGGCAAGTGTGAGCTGATACAGAACCACCGTGTGATTGGATCTTAAATACTGTTTTCCTAACATGGAAGACCACCACTCATCTGTCAAGTTGTTGTACTGTGGTAGCTTGCATGTTGTCGTGAGGCCAGAGGCTATGCCACCAGTATTTCAAATGCAAGCAGGGGCTCCCATGGTGGACAACTTTAAGCAGAGTTTCCAGACTAAAACAGAATGTCAAGAAGGACAGAGTCATCCACTTCTGAAAAAAATGGCCAGTGAAAACCTTATGAATAGCAATGAAACATTGTCTGATGTATTACTGGAAAACATGAATAACCCAGAAACATTTTCTGATATAGTGCAAATGAGCCCTCAGGTTGGAAGGCACTCAGAATATGACTGGGGAAGAGCTGCCTCCTCAAAGTAGAGTTGGTGTGATGTTGATGGAGTAAAGCTTTCAGGATCTTCATTTGCTGATGGGGCATGACTCAAAATGGAAAGAAACACCTGCAAATATCCACAAATATCCACTAATATTCAGAACATGGAACATACAAAGTATGAATCCAGGAAAATTGGAAGTTGTCAAAAATGAGATGGAACACAAAAAGATTGATATCCTTCCTAGGCATTAATGAGCTGAAATGGACTGCTATTGGCCATTTTGAATAAGACATTCATATGGTCTACTATACCAAGAATGACAAATTGAAGAGGAATGGCATTTCATTCATCCTGAAAAAGAATAGTGTCACATTCATCCTCAAAAAGAATGTTTCAAGATCTATACTGAAGTACAATGCTGTCAGTGATAGGATACTATCCATAAGCCTACAAGGAAAACTAGTTAATGCAACTACTGAATTGTGCACATAAGAGATAGATGACAGATGCTAATAGCAACCAAAGTGTCCACAATACTGCATTGCCATTAACACCAGACACCAGGCTACAGAAAAACACATAAACACACCTGACATGATCAGACAGGGTTCAGTGAACAGAAGTATGCTCTAGACCAAGGATAGATTCAGCTGAAGCTAATCTTGCACAGAGACCAGTGATACAAAATACCTGCAGTCCTTATAGTAACAATAGAAGACAGACACAGAGTAATCCCTCACAGACAACCAGACACTATGGGAGAGAGATCCAATAGATCTACATCTCAGGACCATAGTGCTGGGGGACACCAGACTGAATTGACACAACAAAATACATAAAAGCCTTGTTCCACATCCTACATTGGTGAGTAGCAACTGGGGTCTTAAAAGCTTTCAAGCGGCCATCTAAGGTGCAGCTAATGGTCTCCTAGCATCAGAAGTGAAGAAGAATACACACACACACACACACACACACAAAATAAATAAACAAGGGCATTTAGAAGCAATCAGCCATAGGACATGGTGGTCCTCAAGACCAGAAGAACTAGACAGTGCCCAGCTACCAAAGCCAACCACTCAGGAAAGGATCAAATCTGGAGATCCTGGATAGCATGGGAGGAAAAACATGGAACAAAATCCAAAAACTCAATAATGACCAGAATTACAGGTCAGATGAAATCTGGTGAGACCCCCAATACTATGGTCCTGGAATACATTCTGCCTCTGGAATAAAACTCACCCCCAGGGGCTGGCTCTCAGTCCAATAGTTAACAAGACGTACATGCAGACCACTCAACCCAAGATGACGCACCC
>NW_006921755.1:5911473-5913749 GCF_000298275.1 Orycteropus afer afer
TTTTTGGTTGACTAAAGCTAAAGATGAAGAAATTGAAGATTTTACCAACGTCTGCAGTCTGAAATTGACCACCCATGCAATCAAGATGTATTGATTATTACTGGTGATTGGAATGCAAAAGTTGGAAACCAAGAAACAGCATTGGCATTTGGAAAATATGGCCTTGGTGATATAAATAACGCCAGAGACTGCATGATAGAATTTTGTAAGACCAACAAATTATTCATTGCAAATACCTTTTTTCAACAACATGAATGGTGACTTTACACATTGACTTCACCAGATGGAATACACAGCAATCAGATGGACTATATCTGTGGAAAAAGGTTATGTAGAATCTCAGTATCTGCTATTAAAACAAGGCCAGGAGCTGACTGAGGAACAGATCATCAATTAGTCCTATGCAAGTTCACATTGAAGCTGAGGAAAATTAAAACAAGAGCCAAAATATGACCTTGATTATATCCCACCTGAATTTAGAGACCATTTGAAGAATAGATTTGGAGCATTGAACACCAGTGACTGAAGACCAAATGACTTGTTGTATGACATCAAGAACATCATACATGAAGAAAATTAAATGCCATTAAAAAGACAGGAAAGGAATAAAAGACCAAAATGGATGTCAGCAGAAACTCTGAAACTTGCTCTTGAACAGAGAATAGCCAAAGTGAATGGAACAAATAACAAGATAAAAGATCTGAACAGAAGATTTCAATGAACAGTTTGAGAAGACAAAGTAAAGTATTATAATGAAATGTGCAAAGACTGGGAGTAAGACAACCAAAAGGGAAGAACATGTTGTGGATTTTTCAAGCTGAAAGAACTGAAGAAAAAGTCAAGGATTGAGTAGAAATATTGAAGGTTCTACAAGCAAAATATTGAATGATGCAGGAAGCATCAAAAGAAGATGGAAGGAATACATAAAATCACTAAATCAAAAAGAAGTGGTCAATGTTCAACTATATCAGAAGGTAGCATATCAAGATCCAATGCTACTGAAGGAAGAAGTCCAAGCTACACTGAAGGAATCGGTGAAAAAAAAAGGCCTAGGAATGGATGGAATACTCACTGAGTTTTTTCAACAAATGGATGCAATGCTAGAGCCACTTACTCATTTATGGCAAGAAATCTGGAAGAAAGCTACCTAGCCAACTGAGTGGAAGAGATCGGTATTTGTACCCATTCCAAAGAATGATCCAACAGAATGTGGAAATTATTGAACAATAAATATATCACTAATATCACATGCAAGTAAGATTTTGCTGAAGATAGTTCAAAAACAGTTGCAGCAGTGTATTAACAGGAACTGCCAGAAATTCAAGCTGGACTCAGAAGGGGATGTGGAATGAAGGATATTGCTGATATCAAGTGGATCTTGCTGAAAGAGAGAATAAGAAGGATGTTTACCTATATTTTATTAACTATGCAAAAGCATTTGACTGTGTGGATCATAACAAATTATGGATAACATTGCAAAGATTGGGAATTCCAGAACACTTAATTATATTCATGAGGAACCTGTATATAGACAAAGAGGCTCTTGTTTGAACAGAACAAGGGGTTGTTGTATGACTTAAAAGTCAGGAAGAGTGTGTCAGGGCTGTATCCTTTCATCACACTTATTCAATCTGTATGCTGGGCAAATAACCCAGGAAGCTGGACTATATGAAGAAGAAACTTGGCATCAGGAATGGAGAAAGACTCATTACAACCTGCAATATGCAGACAACACAACCTTGCTTTCTGAAATTGAAGATGATTTGAAGCATTTACTGATGAAGATTAAAGACTACAGTCTGCAGTATGGATCAGATCTCAATATAAAGAAAATGAAAATCCTCACAACTGGACCAATAAGCAGTATCACAATAAATGGAGAAAAGATTGAAGTTGTGAAAGTTGTCTATCACTTGGATCCACAATCAACACCCATGGAAGTGACAGTCAAGAAATCAGATGTCATATTGAACTGTGAAAATCTGCTGCAAAAGACCTGTTTAAAATGTTAGGAAGTAAAGATATCACTTTGATGACCAAGGTTCGCCTAATCCAAACCATGGTATTTTCAACTGCCTCATCTGCATGTGAGAGCTGGGCAATGAACAAGGAATACCAAAGAAGAGTTGATGCCTTTGGATTGTGGTGTTGGCGAACGATACTGAAGATACCGTGGACTGGAGTTCCGGCAAGATGGCGGACTAGGCAGAAGGATTTCACAGACCCTCTTCAACAAAGAAAAGGGAAACCAATTAACACAGACACAGAAGATAATC
>NW_006921755.1:5916848-5931036 GCF_000298275.1 Orycteropus afer afer
GTCATGGGTCAGTGAAAAGGGAAAGACCCTCAATGAATTGGATTGACTCTGGCTGCAGAAAATGGGCTCTGAGACTATGACCCCTAACTGCTCTTAAGGTCTGGAGGTGAACCAGCAACTGTGGCTTCCAGCCAAACAAAAGACAGGCGTATGAGGTGAACATTTATACTAGGTAGATACACTCTTTGGAGAGAAGAATCATGGGAAAATTGAAGGGCTGTGTATGCACAGGGACATAGCTCAGGGGGCAGGAGTGCATGGAGGGAAGGACACAGGGATGGGGTAACTATGGGGAGGAAGTGGGAGAGGAGCTGTTGCATTGTGGTAAATTGTAGTCAATGTCATGAGACAAAGTGTATGTGAATTGCTGTATGGAAAGTGAATTTGCTCTGAAAACTTTCACTCAAATCACAATAAAAAAGGTGGGAGGGGCTCAAGTACAGCAAGGATTGTGAGGATGTGCGAAACCATGCAGTGTTTCATTATGTTGTACATAGGGTCACAATGAATTGGAGCCAACTTGATAGCACCTAACAACAAAAACATGGAAGAAGAAATAATTTAAAGTAACCTATTGAGTTGGAAATGATGAAGCTGCAAGTTCAATGTGCTTACAAAACACCAGGAAAATCTACTAAAAAGAGCTAGGAGTAAAACTTTTGATTACAATTTTTAAAAAAATTCTAATGACTGCATTAAATATGAACCAAAAAAAAAAAAAAAAAAAAAACCCAGAAGAGGGAAAAAACAGTTTTTCTCAAAAGTTTTTTGGTGTTAATTGCTTCCAAGCAATTTCACCTCATGGTGACCCAGATCTCTCACCTGCAATATAAACCACCAACCCAATAACAGAGAAATGAAACAAATATGGAACGAATATGGGAAACAGCATAACATGGTGATTAAAACTTTGGAGCCAGACAAGCCCATTTCCAAGTCATCACTGACCAGATATAAGACTTGGGCTAGTTATTGAATCCCTCTAAGCCTCTATTGCCCCAACTCTAAAATAAAGATAAAAATGACATGTACTTCATAAGAAAGTTATGAGGATTAAAGGAGATACTGCAGTAAAATGCATTAAAAAGTGCCTGGCACTTGGTAAATGCCAGCTATCACAACAAACACTAATAAAATAGTAGCATTACTAATACTATTGGAATAATACAGACTTTCCAGGGCTGTGAGTTTATGGTCTAAAAATGAGATATCTAAGTTGATTCCCATGTGCTTATAGAGAAGAGAGAGAGAGAGAGAAAGAGAGAGAGAGAGAGAGCGAGAGAGAGAGAGAGAGAGAGAGGTAGATAATGATTAGAGAAAACAAAGAAATATTAAATGAAAATACAAGTGTAAAAAATGACATAAAATTTTACTCATATGAAAATTTTCTATATGTATTAACCCTATATCATCCTAAAGAAAACATCAACAAGTTAAATTCTATAGACAGAGCTCTATTTCAAGGCAAAATTGTGAATTTGGGGAATACTATCAAGGAGCCCAGGCAGTGCAATGATTAAGTGCTTAGCTGCTGACCTGAAGGTCAGCAGTTTGAACCATCAGCAGCTCTGAGGGAAAAAGGTGTGGCAATTTGCTTCCATAAAGATTTACAGCCTTGGGACAAATTTAGAGGCCTTGATTCATGGCATAAATACACCATTGAAAATAACTAAAAATGCACGAATACCAGAAGACAAAATAGATGACTGAGACCTCCTGAAAATTAGGCTCATGCATCAAAAGATTTCACCAAAAGAGTAAAAGTGAACCCAGAGACTGGGAAAAAACATTTTTTTTTGGCAACAACATATTGGACAAGGGGCTAATCTCTAAAATTTATAGACAATGTCAACAACTTAACAACAATAACACAAATAATCCAGTTAAAAATGGGCAGAACATATGAACAGACACATCACCAAAGACATTCAGGCAGCTAACAAAAACATGAAGAAATGCTCGGATCATTAACTATTAGTGAGATGCAATAGTGAAATATTATCTCATCCTGGCACTAATCACAAAGGTAAAAACAAAAACAAAACAAAACAGAAAACAACAAATTCTGGTGAGAGTGTAAAGAGACTAGAACCCTCATACTCTGCTGGTGGGGCTGTGGAAACTGATATGGCACTTTCTTAAAAAGCTGGAAATAGAAATACCATATGATCCAACAATCCTACTATTAGGTATATATCCTAGAGATATAAAAGTCATAATATGAACGGATATATGCACACACATGTTCATTACGTTACTATTCACAATAGTAAAAAGATGGAAACAACCTAAATGCCCTTCAACGGAGGAATGGATAAAAAAACTGTAGTACATGCACACAATGGAATACTATGCAATGTTGAAGAACAATGATGAATCTTTGAAACATCTCATAACATGGATGAGCTAAGAGACTATTATGCTGAATGAAATTAGTCAATCACAAAAGGACAAATATTGTATGAGACCACTATTGTAAAAAGTCAAGAAAAGGATTTCACAAAAAAAGGAATATTCTTTGATTGTAACTGGGGTGTCAGAGGAAGAGGATGGTAAACCACTAACTAGAGAAAAAAAACAACTTACTGCCATCAAGTTGATTCTGACTCATAGTGACCCCGTTTGGGTTTCCAAGGTGGTAAATCTTTATGGAAGTATATTGCCCAGTCTTTGTGGAAGTATATTGCCCAGTCTTCCTTCTGTGGAGTGGCTTTGAAACTCCAACCTTCTGGTTAGCAATCAAATGCCTTAGGCACTACGCCACCAGAGCTCCTTATTAACTAGAACCCTCTAGTTTATTAACTAGACACATATTAACTTGGATGAAGGGAAGGGTTTAAAAAAAAGTCACTATTCCTGTCCCATCTGAGTCAACATTCAATTACATTGCAAATCTATGAGTTTCCACTGTACTCTCATTTTTATGTTGTTCGTTGTTGTTTAAGTCGACTTTGATTCATAGTGACCCTACATACAGCAGAACAAAACACTGTCCAGGCCTGTGCCAGTCTCACAATCCTTGTGACACCTGAGCCCATCTTTGTAGACACAGTGTCAATCCATCTCATTGAGGGTCTTCCCCTTATTTTGTTGATTCTCCAGTTTTCCAAGCATGAAATCCGTCTCCAGGAAATGGTCCCTTCTGACAACATGACCAAAGTAAGTGAGATGAAGTCGGGCCATTCTTGCTTCCAAGGAGTATTCTGGCTGCATTTATTCTAGGACAAATTTGTTAGTTCTTTTGGCAGTCCACATTACTTTCAGTATTCTTTGCCAACACCACAACTCAAAAGCATCAACTCTTCCTTGGTCTTCCTTATTCATTGTCTAGCTCTCACATCCATATGAGGGAATTAAAACTATGGCTTGGGTTTGTCACAACTTAGTCTTCAAGGAGACATCTTTGGTCTTCAACACTTTAAAGAGGTCTTTTACACAGGTTTGCCCAGTGTAATACTTTGTCTGATGTCTTGACTGCTGCTTCCGTTGCCATTGACTGTGGAACCAAATAATATGAGATCTTTAACAACTTTAATCTTTTCTCCATTTATCATGATGCTGCTTACTGGTCCAGTTGTGAGGATTTTCGTTTTCTTTATGTTGAGATGTAATCCATACTGCAGACTGAAGTCTTTAATCTTCATCAGTAAATGCTTCAAGTCATCCTCACTTTCAGCAAGCAGAGTTGTGTTGTCCGCATATTACAGGTTGTTAATTAAGTCATCTTCCAATCCTGATGCCATGCTCTTCTTCATGTAGTCCAGTTTCTCAGATTATTTACACAGCATACAGATCGAATAAGTATGGTGAAAAGATACAACCCTGAAGCACTTCCTTCCTGATTTTAAACCATACAGTATCACCTTGTTCTGTTCGAACAACAGCCTCCTGGTCTATGTACACGTTCCTCATGAGTACAATTAAGTGTTCTGGAATTCCCATTCTTCTCAATGTTATCCATAATTTGTCATGATCCACACAATCGAATGCTTTTGCATAGTCAATAGAACACAAGTAAACATCTTTCTGATATTCTTTGCTTTCAGCCAGGATCCATCTGATATCTGCAATGCTATCTCTCATTGCATGTCCTCTTCTGAATCCAGCTTGCATTTCTGGAAGTTCTCTGTCAATATATTGCTGCAACCATTTTTTAATTATCTTCAGAAAGATTTTACTTGTATGTCATATTAGTGATATTGTTTGAAAATTTCCACATTCTTTGGGATCACCTTTCTTTGGAATGGGTACAAATATGGGTCTCTTCCAGTCAGTTGGCCAGGTAGCTGTCTTCCAAATTTCTTGGCATAGGCCAGTGAGTGCCTCCAGTGAAGCAACCGTTTTTTGAAACATGTCACTGGATATTCTGTCAATTCCTGGAGGCTTGTTCTTTGCCAATTCCTTCAGTGAAGCTTTAACTTCTTCCTTCAATACCATTGGTTCTTCATCATATGCTACCTCTTGAAGTGGATGAACATCAACCTGTTCTTTTGGTACAGTGACTCTGTATTCCTTCCATCTTCTTTTGATGTTCCTACTTCGTTCAATATATTGTCCATAGAAACTTTCAATATTGCAATTCGAGGCTTAAATTTTTTCTTCAGTTCTTTCAGCTTGAGAAATGCGGAGTGTGTTCTTCCCTTTTGGTTTTCTAAATCCTGGTTTTTGCACATTTCATTATAATAATTGATGTTGTCTTCTACAGCTGCTCTTTGAAATTCTCTGTTCAGCTCTTTTATCTTCTCATTTTTTTCCATTTGCTTTAGCTATTCTCCTTTCAAAGTTAAGTTTCAGAGTCTCTTCTGACATCCATTTTGCTCATTTCTTCTTTTCTTGTCTTTTTAATCAACTTTTGCTTTCTTTATGGATGATGTTCTTGATGTCATCCCATAGTTCCTCTTGTTTTTGATCATTGGTGTTCAGTGCATGAACTCTATTCTTTAGATGGTCTCTAAATTCAGGAGAGATATAACCAAGGTCATATATTGGGTCTCGTGGACTTGTTTTAATTGTCTTCAGCTTCAACTTTCACTTGCATATGAGCAATCGATGGTCTGTTTCCACAATCAGCTCCTGGCCTTGTTTTGGCTAAAGATATCGAGCTTCTCCATCGCCTCTTGCCATAGATGTAGTCAATCTGATTCCCATTTACTTCTTCTAGTGAAGTCCACATGTATAGCTACTGTTTGTGTGGTTGGAAAAGTGTATTTTCAGTGAATAAGTCTTTGGTCTTGCAAAATTCTATTAAGTGATCTCCCATTTTATTTCTATCACCAAGGCCATATTTTCCAACTACCGGTGATTCTTCTCTGTTTCCAACTTTTGTATTCCAATCACCGGTGATAACCACCACATCTTGATTGCATGTTTGATCAATTTCAGACTGCAGAAGTTGGTAAAAATCTTCAATTTCCTCATCTTTGGCTTTGGTGATTGGTGCATAAATTTGAATAATAGTAGTATTAACTGGTCTTCCTTAAAGACATATGGATATTATCCTATCACTGACAACAAAGTACTTTAGGCTAGGTCTTGAAACATTCTTTGTGATGATAAATGTCATACCATTATTTTTCAATTTGTCATTCCTGGCATAGTAGATGATATGGTTGTCTGATTCAAAATAGCCAAAACTAGTCCATTTCAGCTCACTA
The DNA here is from genome assembly GCF_000298275.1 of Orycteropus afer afer. Classification (NCBI taxonomy): domain Eukaryota; kingdom Metazoa; phylum Chordata; class Mammalia; order Tubulidentata; family Orycteropodidae; genus Orycteropus; species Orycteropus afer. The sequence goes on from NW_006921755.1 coordinate 5,922,503, forward strand.
ATGCCTAGGATATGGATCTTTATGCATTCCATTTTATTTTTGACAATTTCCAATTTTCCTAGATTCATACTTCATACATTCCATTTTCTGATTATTAATGGATGTTTGCAGCTGTTTCTTCCCATTTTGAGTCATGCCACATCAGCAAATGGAGGTCCCAAAAACTTTACTCCACATCATTAAGGTTGGCTCTCATTTTTATAACTTCTCACAAATGTGAAGAACAGCTGTTATTTCCTTTTTCCTGCTAACAAAGACACACTGAAATATATCCTGAGGAAGGTAAATGCCTACCAGTCTGAGATCCTTTCCCTCACCAGGGCATCAGACACTGAGGCTTTGCTTCCAGCCCCTTGGAATATTTCAACTGCCTGCTCATGGGCCCAGGGTGATTCTATCAGGTGGGAACATTCTTCCTTCATCATTCAGTTTATGGGTGTGGAGAGAGGTCTTCCAGGTACTCAGGCCCAGGAAAACTTGCAGGATGGAATAATTGTCCTTATTGCACATGTGTTGGGGTTCCTCCCACTCTTATGTTCACAGTCAACTCCCTAACCAACACCCATGTCATGGGCTAGCCCCCACAAAATAGAAAAAAAGAACGAAAAAAAAGATTCATGGCCTTGAAAAGCCTATGGTGTGTTCTACTCTGTCCTATAGAGTCACTATGAGTCAGAATTAACTTGATGGCAATGAGTTTTCTTGAGAGTCCTTTATTGTTTCTACTTCCCTACCAATTTCTAATATTCTCAACCATCTCTGAGCCCTGATGACTTTTTCTTCTTCTTCTTTTTTTTTTTTTTTTAATAATTGTGCTTTGGGCACAAATTTACATGGCAAACTTGTTTTCCATTCAACAGTTCATGCACATCTGGATTCATGGCCCTGTCCTTGGTGACTTCTGATGTAATGTCCCATACGTGTGCCCACTGGATTCAGCCATGTTCTACCCTCAAAACTCACTTGTCCTGTTTCCCAAATCTTTACATTCTTGCACTTTGCTATATAGTACATGGATATGCTAAAGCCTTCAAAATGTGTTAAGGAGAAAATATTTCTTACTCTTAGTTAAAATACCCATAAAAACTTAAGATGTGCTCCTGGTAAGCCTTTAAGGTATGACTAGTCAGCGCCTTGGCACCCCAGTTGGCCTTCCAGCTCCACATAAATTACTTTATGTAAGAATGCCTATACCTGTGTGCAGGACCAGATTTTTTTCCTGACAGGGAGTTTGCAGGGGAGAGAAAGCTGACAAAATAACAGCCATCACTGATCTTTGTCCCATAGCAAACTCCTTTGTGATACCCCAAGGTGCCCTTTTCTGGTCTTTTTTTTTTTTTTTTCTCAGTTTCACATGGTTTTCTGGTGGGTATTATATAACTCCACAGCTATCTGTCTTTGGTGTTATAATATTTGGTCCCAAGTTAAGAAACCCAGCAATTTTTGTAATTCAATGTACCATTTTCCTTCACTAACTTTGCTGTGTGTTATTACACTTGTTTATTGAGTCTCTTAGGATATATGGATTAAAATGGCTATTGGAGGAACTGCCATTTCTATTTAATTGAAAGTTACTGGTCAGACAAGTGTTCTATGTAATTATTCACATGGGATGTTTAAAAAAAAAAAAAAAATCCATACTGTACTTTCCTACACCTAAGCTGATCTGTATGATTTTCTTTAACTTTGATATGCATTTCTTTTCCACACAAATCCTCAACTAAATGGCCTCACCAGCCTACTTTAAAGCTCTAACTGGGAGAAGACTTTTCAGCTGTTGAGATTCTTTTGTTAGTCCAGCCTTTCTTTCTCTCTTGGATTGATTAGTGGTTGAGAAATTTGAACATTCACTTAAAATCCTGGTGATAGACGATTTAAAAAAAATCAAATAATTCTAATTCCATATGGTTCTTCTTAATGATTTCTTATAACTGCATCTATTTTATCCATTGTTCCCATTTATTCCCCACTTTAGAGAATGAAATTCATCATTTGCCTAAACAAAGTGCCCAATGAACAATTGCATTCAATGTGTATTTTCTCTTTTTCTGTCGCATTGTGTATTGAAGTTATAGATTCAGACAGAATCTCTTTGCAAATGTGGACAGCAGCCTGCACTCTGTCTTTTCATGCTGTCATATTCCTTTGTTGATATCTCTGTTTTGAGATGAGTTTGCCCCATGCATCACCAATTGTCTTTTGTTTTCACGCTGCAGGGAAGACTGGGCTAATCCATATGTCACTATGAAACTTCAGGCCTCTCTGTTTGACAGGTAGCAAGCCTGACAGCAATCTATTGAAAATGCATTTTAGACAGCAATCTATTGAAAATGCATTTTAGACTATCATTTTTCTAGTCTAATTTACTCCTAATAAAATGACTTTGAAGACAAGGGGTCCACTCTGTGTTGGTTTGCTTCTTTCGGATAATTGCATTTTGAGAAAGATACACTGACAGTTTCCACAAATACAAAATGAAGAAATTCCTTTGGGAATAAAATGAGGTTCACAATAAACAGCATCTTTTAGCCTAAGTGATCCCAAAGCACTTTGGGAACTGTGGACATTCAGATGACTCTGCGGGATAGAAACACAGCCAGACATTCATCCAAACCTCAGAACATGGCACATTCTATTCTAGAATATAGCACTAGGCACTCACACACGTTTTTACAAAACCAGGAATATTTATGTACTTATATGTATATAAGTCAGTGGTAGTTTAATGATATAATTCTTATCTTCCATTCAGGAGATCCAGGTTTAATTCCCAGGTAATATACCTCAAGCACACCTACCGTCCATATCAGTGGAGGCTTGTATGTTGTTGTGATGCTGAACAGGTTTCAGCAGAGCTTCTGGACTAAACTGGACTAGAAAGAAAGGCCTGGTGAAAATCAGCCAGTGAAAACCCTTAGGATTACTGCAGCTTGAAACTGTTGTGCATGGGTCACCATGAGTTGAGGCCCAACTCAATAGTAGCTAAAAACAACAACATATGTATATCGGAAGGAAGACTGGATGGTCTACTTCCATAGAGATACCGCCTCAGAATCCCAAGGCGGGGTCGCTGTGAGTTGGAACTGACTCAACAGCAGAGAGTTTGATGTATATGTATATACGTGTTTGTTATCATTGCTAGAAGAATATTCTAAAACTGCATACTCACAAAAGATTATAAAACTGTATGCATAAAACTAATAATAGTAACCAAATTATTTCTTAATATAGCTTTATTTTTTTACTTCATTGCATGCTGTATATTTTTCATATATCATTTCTCCCTGCCCTCCCCAAAGAAGCAAAATAACAAATGTTAATATCTACTGTCCCTGTATCCACTCTCCTGTGACACTGACAAAGTTATTATTCACTGAGTACCTGAGGGTCTCCAAATTTGAAAGAATAACTCTTTATAGATTTTTTTCTTAAATGAAATTTTGATCAAATATTACCAAATGGATAGGTAATCAAACCAGTGTGATGGTTAATGTTATGTATCAACTTGGCTAGGCTATGATTCTCTGTGGTTTGGCAGACACTATGTAATCACCTTCCATTCTGTGATCTCATGTGAGCAGTCAATCAGTTGAAAGGGGAGCTTCCTTGGGAATCTGGCCTGCCTCCAGTGTATAGATGGATGTTTGGGCAAAGCTCGTTCACTGTCTTGTCTGTGCTTTCTTTCTTTCTTTTTTAAATTGTGCTTTGGGTGCAAATTTACAGAGCCAAATTTGTTTTACATTCAACAGTTCGTGGGCATTTGGTTTCACTCCCCAATTACCATCCCCATCCCTAACCCACTCTCCTTCTCTCCTTTCCCAGTAACCCCCCCACCCCCTGTGCCCTTCATAGTTATGTAATCCTGTGTGTCCTGCATTTCCTCCATGTTAATGCTGTCCCTCTGGTGCCCCATGGCCGACTGCTCCAAGGGGTGTATCTCTGTAGAGTAGGTGGGTGCATTGCCCTGGGTTGGGTGTTCTGCAAGTAAGTCTTTCTACTGTTGGGCTGGGAGCCAGTTCTTGGGAGTGAGTTTTATTCCAGGACCAAAGTGTATCCCAGGGCCATAGTCTTGGAGGTCCCACCAGATGCCATCCGACCAGTAATTCTGGTTGTTAGTATGTTTTTGAATTTTGTTCCACATTTTTCCTCCCACTCTATCCAGGATCTCCAGTTTTGGTCCCTTCCTGAATGGCTGTCATTGGTAGCCGGTTGGCCCTGCATTCTTGTCACCTGACCTCTGGTTTGGGGGATGTAAGCCTATAGAAGACTTCAGCTTGCTGCTTGACCCACAAATTTGTGACTGGCCAGACCCTCAACTGGGTGAACCATTTCTTCCCAATTGCATAAGTCATTTCCTTGAAATAAATCTATATGTTTATATATACACTTCACTGGTTTTGCTCCTCTAGAGAACCCAGACAAAGACACTAGTAAAAACTGTTAATTTCTAAAGTGTTCAGTATTTTTTAAGTTACTGCGATATTAAAAAAAAAAAAAAATGCTCAGCCTTTTTAAACCATATTTTTAGCAATGTAAATACTAATTATATTGACTAAATCAAAACAACATGTATTTTGCATCTAGATCATAATACCAAGAAAATATACTTAAGTTTATTAACTGTTTTAATAATTTAAATGGCCACCCATACTAAGTATTTTTGCTATTATCAATGATAATTAAATTTTAATATTGAAGAAAAAGAATAATTATATTTTAAGATTAGATAAATTGGTTAATTTTACTCCTCTGTTTAGCTAGGAAGCTGGCTGCATACATTTGTTTTCGTTTATCTTTACTATTTTGATAAGAAGAAGTTATTGTATTTCTATTCTTGAGGAAAGGCAGTTCTGTGACAAACAGCTTGTAGCACTGAGAAAGGGACCTTGAAGTAAACACTGAGTGGAAATGACAGGTTCCCTGGGAATAGGCATGTCCCTCATTTTTCAATTTCTATCACAGCCTATGGCCTGACTCCGAAGGTCTTTGCCCAAGGAAGCCCCTCTGTCTCTCTTCAGTCTTTTTCTCTCTCCCCTCCCCTCCTATTCCTTCTTCCCATCTCTTCCCTCCCTTCCACTCTCTCTTTTTCTCTCTCCCTCACTCCCTCCATAAGCTGATAAAATCCAACACCACACATCCTGGGAAGGTGGAGTGTGAATTTTCATTTTTGTTGAACTTTCACCGAGATTGGGTTTTATGAACTCAGAGTAGAAAATAGTTTGGGTTCTTTTCGTTTAAGGTGCAATGAGTGCTTAATACTTTAAATGTAATGTTTTGGTGCCATCTGGTGGATAATTTGCAAGTTTGCAGATTCACATAAAGACCCTGCCTGGTCTCTTCCCATTTCATCTAGTTAACTTTCTTTTTTTGGAACTCCGCTTTTGGTCACTGATTCTTCCTTGACCTTTTTAAGTCAAAGTGCCTGATCTTGAGTTCCAATATCTCCAAATTCCTCTTCTTGGGACAAAAATCATACTTGTAATTTTACTCTTAAAAATTATTTGAATAATTTTTCTCCTCAGCCAGAATATAATTCCCTTAATGAGAGAGACTGTATATCCAGAAACTGACACAGTCCCTAGGAGCTCTGGCAGTGTAGTGCCTAAGGCACTTGACTGCTAACTCGAAGGCTGGCTGTTCAAACCCACCAGCCACTCCTCGAATGGAAAGTTGGGCAATCTGCTTCTGTAGTGATACCGCCTCGGAAACCCAAGGCGTGGTCACCATGAGTCAGGTCCCACTCGACGGCACATAACAACAACAGCACAGTCCCAGGGTCAATAAATATTTTATTAAGGGAGAAGGAAAGGAGGGGGGAAGGAAGCAAGGATGGAAAAAATGAATACTATAGTAAAAACTAAGGAGCTGTGGTGATGCGGTGGTTAAAGCATTTGGCTGCTAACCAAAAAGTCAGCAGTTTGAACCCACCAGCTTCTATTCAGGAGAAAGATGAGTCAATCTGCTTCCCTAAAGATTTACAGCCTTGCAACCTTTCTGGGCAATTCTACTCTGTCCAAGGTTGTTATGAGTCAGAGTCAACTAATAGCAATGGGTATGGTAAAAACTGATTTTTTCCCAAAATTCATTATATAATTAAAAGTTTTCTTTAACAGACCATCCTGAATCTTTTTATGATCCAGATCTATGCTGTGAACACCCTACTATACTCCCTAACAACTAAAGGCCCTGTGTACTGTAGTAGTTAGGCATGACAGGTCAAGTCAGTCAGCCAGAGGTTCCCTGCCCAATCCCAGCTCCTCAGTTCAGGGAATAGTAATGACTGCCTCGTGGAGTTTAGAAGAGTGAATTATGTGGTACAAGTAAAACATCAGTAAGTCCTCAAACAACCTAGTTTTTATTATTATCCATAATTGAATTCATAACTTACTTTACCCATGGATGTCAGCTCCAGACACATTGTCTTTGCCTTTCCTTTCCCCTCCTTGCTATCTTGGCCTATCATGGCAACACGCTCCTCATTCTTAAAGGTCTATATCAATTACTGCGTCTTCCAGAAAGTCTTCCATGCCCCCTTCGTGAAAACCCACATGTATTTAATGTGTCTTACGTTGGCCCATTCACACTATAAATTCATGTATGGAACTTATATAGATATATCTGTGTCAAAATTTTATTTAAAAAAAAAAAAACACAACACTTAAAACATATCTGTAATACAAGGTGCCTAACTGAGAACTCAAAAAATCGATCATTTTGTATAATCTTCTCAGACCTGTTATTTCCAACTATAGTAATAATAATAATAATAATAACATTTTCCCCCAGTACTTGCCATGTACCAGTATGGAGCTGTTTTAAAACTTATCCAGGAGGATTGTCTGGGGGAGTAATAGGGCAGCAAACAATTGACTCTGTGCACAGAACTACAAAGAAGAAAAAAGAAAGAAAGAAAAAGAAAATAGTGACTGAGGGAGGTGGTGGCCAGCTAGAGGACAATGCATCGCTTGCCTCACTAGAAGGCTCCAACTGGGGGTCTCTGAAGGTCACAGGAGAATGTCCAGGCAGTAGTCAATTTTCATTCCCTAAGATATTTATTTTAGATAAACAAAACAAAACAAAAAAAACAAAAACACTGCCATCAAATTGAATCTGACTCATAGCAACCCCCACTGGTTTTCCAAGCCTGTAAGTCTTTATGGAGGTAGACTACCTCATCTTCCTCCTGTGGAGCAGTTGGTGGGTTTGGACCACCAACTTCTGGTTAACAGCCAAATGTCTTACCCACTACACCACCAGAGCTCCTTACATATTTTAGGTAAGTAAAAACAAATCAGGTCCAATGTTATTTTCAACAGTACCAATCAAGTGAGAATGTTACTTCCCTTCTCTTCCCATTTGTAGAAGATCCAGATGAGAGAGAGGAAAATTAAACTCTAAATCAAATTTGAGGAATTTTTTCTATTGTATGGGGTCAAGACACTTTATTTGCAGAATTGAGGCAGTGCTTATAATCTTGTATAATATCTGAAAAATATTTTACTTTCTAAAAGGAAGTAGAAAATTCATTAGTCAGCCTTCATTTTCAACCGGCAGTAAGAGAAGGAATAAATTTTAAAAGAAAACTGGCAAATGAAAATAAAAATGCTTTCTGACTACATCTTATGGGCCCTACTTGTTGACTGTTTTGGTTACTTCGTGCTGCTCTAACAGAAAATACCAGAAATGGGTGACTTTAGCAAACAGAAGTTTTATTCTCTTACAGTTTTGGAGGCTAAAAGTATGTATTCAAAGCCAGGCTCTAGAGGCTGGGTGAAAGCTCCTTGACCTTGGGCTTCAGCTCTGCCTCTTGCTCCCGGCCCACTGAAGCTGGAAGCTTTCTTCACTCGGGCAACTTCTGGCTGCTGAGGCTGACAAACCCAAGGTGGACAAGTAGGAGGCACAGTCCCAATATTACCAAACCACATGGCAGGCCATTGATTCAAGTCCATTACCAGTCCCAAGATCAGCAGACAGCATGGCAGGTTGCTGAATGACGACACAGCTACATGCAGGATTCAAGCATGCCAAAAAGCTGCAGACCAATCCCAAAGCTTCTCCTTATACACTGGAAGCAGACCACATCCCTAAAGCAGCTACTCAGCTGCTTGTGGCAGATTCCACCCTGGAGATGATTGCCAGTCTCATCATGGGGAATAACTACAACCAACTGCCCAGCCACTCAAAACCAGGCCCAGCCAAGTTGGCACATAATCTTAACTACCACATTGACAATACAAGACATACAAATATTAGTTGCTTTAATGTTCATCATATTGTGCAGCAGCTTCCAGTATTATTAAGTACCATTCCCATTTTAAAGAAGAGAAAGAGATGGCTTTAGGTAACTTTCCTAAATTGTGCATAGTAAGTAAATTTGGGATTCATGATTTAACCCAGTATTTGAACCGAGGTTTTGTTTAACCATTCTGCTATACCAAAACCAAACCAAATTCACTGCCATCAAGTTGGATCCAACTAATAGCGACCCCTTCTTGGGTTTCCGAGGTGGTATCACTACAGAAGTAGATTGCCCA
>NW_006921755.1:5932016-5953754 GCF_000298275.1 Orycteropus afer afer
ACAACCCTGACACACTCTGTTCTTGATTTTAAATTATGAAGTGTTCCCTTGTTCTGTTCGAACAACAGCCTCCTGGTCTATATGCAGTTTCATCATGAGCACAATCAAGTGTTCTGGAACTCCCATTCTTCTCAATGCCATCCACAATTTATTATGATCCACACAGTCAAATGCCTTTGCATAGTCAATAAAACACAAGTAAACATCTCTCTGGTATTCTTTGCCTTGAGCCAAGATCCATCTGACAGCAGCTATGATATCTCTTGTTCCAAGTCCTCTTCTGAATCTAGCTTGCACCTATGGAAGTTCTCTGTCATATACTGCTGCAACCGTTTTTGAATTATCTTCAGTAAGATCTTACTTGTGTGCGATATTAATGATATTGTTTGATAATTTCCACACTCTGTGGGATGACCTTTCTTTGGAATGGGTACAGATATGGATCTCTTCCAGTCAGGTGGCCAGATAGCTGTCTTCCAAATCTCTTAGCATCATTGAGTGAGTGTCTCCAGTGGGGCATCCTTTTTTTGAACCATCTCAGTGGGTATTCTGTCAATTCCTGGAGCCTTTTTCTTCGTCAATTCCTTCAGTGCAGCTTTGACTTCTTCCTTCAGTACCATTGGCTGTTGATCATATGCCACATTCTAAAATGGATGAGATTGACCAGTTCTTTGGTACAGTGACTTTGTGTATTCCTTTCATCTTCCTTTGATGTTTCTTGCATAGTTCAATATTTTGCGCATGGAATCTTTCAATATTGCAACTCGAGGCTTACATTTTTTCTTCAATTCTTTCAGCTTGAGAAATGCTGAGCGTTTTCTTCCCTTTTGGTTTTCTAACTCCAAATCTTTGCACATTTCATTATAGTAATTGGCTTTGTCTTCTCGAGCTACTCTTTGAAATCTTCTGTTCATCTCTTTTATCTTGTCATTTCTTCCATTTCCTTTAGCTACTCTCCATTCAAGGGCAAAATTCAGAGTCTCTTCTGTTATCCATTTTGGTCTTTTCTTCTTTTCTCGTCTTTTTAGTGACCCCTTGGTTTCTTCATGGATGATGTTTATAATGTCATCTTACAATTCTTCTTGTTTTCTGTCATTGTTGTTTAATGCATCAAATCTATTCTGTAGATGGTCTCTAAATTCAAGAGGGATATATTCAAGATCATATTTTGGCTCTCATGGACTTGTTTTAACTGTCTTTAACTTCAAGTTGAATTTGCATGTGAGCAGTTGATAGTCTGTTCCACAAGCAGCTCCTGGCCTGGTTTGAGCTGAAGATGTTGAGCTTTTCTATCCCCTCTTGGCACAGATGTGGTCAATCTGATTGCTGTGTATTCTACCTTGCAAAGTCCATGTGTATAGTCGCCATTTATATTGTTGAAAAAAAGGTATTTACAAAGAATAAGTCGTTGGTCTTGCAAAATTCTATCATGCGATTTCCAGCATCATTTCTGTCACCAAGGCCAAATTCTCCAACTACCGGTGATTCTTCTTTGTTCCCAAGTTTTGCATTTCAGTCACCAGTGATAATTAACACATCCTGATTGCATGTTTGGTCAATTTCAGACTGCAGATGCTGATAAAAGTCCTCAATTTCCTCATCTTTGGCTTGGTGGTTGGTGCATAAATTTGAATAATAGTAGTATTAACAGGTTTTCCTTGTAGGCTTATGGATATTATCCTATCACTGAAAGCATTGTACTGCAGGACAGATCTTGAAACATCCTTTGTGATGATGAATGCCATGTCATTTCTCTTCAAATTGTCATTCCTAGCATAGTAGACCACATGGTGGTCTGATTCATAATGGTCCAAACCAGTCCATTTCAGCTCACTAGTGCCTAGGATATCAATCTTTATGCATTCCATTTCATTTTTGACAACTCCCAATTTTCCTAGATTCATAATTCGTGCATTCTGTGTTCCAATTATTAATGAATATTTGCAGCTGTTTCTCCTCAATTTGAATCGTGCCACGTCAGCAAATGACAGTCTCGAAAGCTTTACCTTATCCGTATCCGTAAGGCTGGTTCTACTCTGATGATGCAGCTCTTTTCCAGTCCTATTTTGAGAGCCTTTGACCTAAGTGGCTTATCCAGTGTTGGATAATGTTCTGGGCTATTCATAAAGTTGCACAGTAATGCATCAGACAGTGTTTCTCTGCTATTCATAAGATTTTCCCTGGCCAGTTCTTTGAAAAGTGGATGACCTCTTCCTTCTTCCTAGTCTGTCTCAGTCTGTAAGCTGCCTTGAAACCTGTGCACCATGTGGAACTCCACTGGGTTTTAGACCCCGGTGGCACAGACTCAAGCCTCACAGCAACAGGCCACCACAGGATGACAAATTGACAGACAAATTTGTCTCCCTCAGTACTTTGAAACTTCTTCTCCTTCCCCTTACATGGATCCCTGTCTCTTTCCTGCCACTTGGAGGTGGGGCCTGGGTCTCTGGCCTTATCTGGATCCCTGCCACTGCTCCCTTGGCCTGTCCTGGTCCCCCTGGCTTTCACTCTGCTTCCCCCCACTTTCCCGCCACTTGAGGGGGGGTGTGACCTGGGTCCCTGGCCTTACCTGGATCCCTGCCACTGCTTTCTCACTCTGTCCTGGTCCCTCAGAGCTCCTATAGCTACCTCAATATGCTATTATGTTATGAAAGCACATTAAACAATTTAGATGTATTCTTTATGTTCACAGTTTCTTCTCTTCCCTTAAAACAGGGTTCTACACTGGAGCTCAGTTGATTGGCTCACTGAAGTTTTCAGAGACTCTCCTAGACATCTCAGTGCCTATGTTTCCTCATTCCTAGAGCTGAATGAAGCCAATCCTCCCCTCAGCAGCCCACAAATGGAAGATCCCTACTTTTCTGGAAACTACAAAATTATTTTCCTTTCCAAACTCAAGAAAACCCCTTTTTGATCTGAGGAAAAAGATCTCTTCTTCAAGCCCTCTTCCCCTAAGTGGGCTGGAGTCAGGTTCTTTCCATTAGAAACTTGGATGTCCAGATTCCTTTAAAAACATTGGAAGTGTGACTTCACTGGACCCACATCCCACAGGACAGAGCTGGGAAGTGATTACATGCTCTCCCACTCAGTGCAGACCCATCCAGCCTTCTCCCTCCCATCAATTAGCTGCCAGGCCCCTGGGAGTATTTGTGTTTATCACCCGTGGCTTAGGTTTTGGAAACAGGAAGACTTGCTGTAACTTCTTTGAAATGTATGATAGTTTTCCCAAAAAGAGATAAAGCCAAACATGCTAGCTGTCTTTCTGGATGAAAGGGGGAAAAAAAAAATCAGGGCAAGGGGATGGGGGTGGAGGGAAAGAAAGTCAAATTTTTATCCAGCCACTACCATTCCCTATGAAGACAATTTATTTTCCTTCTTGCACACCTGAGTTTGTAGTCTGAAATGCACACCTATTCCCACTGAAATATAATGGCTATGCTCAACATTCTGTGTTGCACAAAGTAAGCTTTCAACATGTATTTACTGAGTCAAGTTGTTCTAGTTTCCAGCATATTAGTACAAACGATCAGCATCCTTGTCTAATCATAGTCTAGTGTTTTAGTTATGTCTAGGCTCACATACACTAACAAGTTTGCCATCAATTCCCATCGTGTGGAATTGCTACGTATACAAGTGAGAAAGACACATTTGATCGATGGCCATATAATTAGTTCTTTGGGCCCTAGAACATTATTAAAAAGGGAGTCTATAGAAGGCTGTCACTTTGTCCCAGGTGTGCCATCTATGCTGATCAAATCCACACAAAGGAGCAAGGATTCTGAGGAGTTACCTGGATAAACTCAGTAACATGGCACTTCCTCTGAGTAAAAACATTCTTGACTTGTCAGTAAAGAAGGGTTTATGCTCTTTGGCTAAATTTTCAAAGTAATTGAATGCATGCATATCTGATCCAAGAAAGTAAACAATAACAAGGAAATGCCTCAAACAAGGAGAGCTGCATAATGTGAAGATGCATGAAAAGACTCATTGCCCTCACAGCTAACTATCGGCTGCTTCTCCCAGAATACGGATACCTAATGCTGGTTTCTGCATTAGAAATCTGTATTGGAGAAAGTATAGTTAGAATGCTCTGTAGAAGCAAGAATAGCCAGACTTGGTCTCTCACACTTTGGTCATGTTGTCAGAAGGGACCAGTCTCTGGAGAAGGATATCATGCTGGGTAAAGTAGAAGGTCATTGGAGAAAGGGGAAGACCCTCTTTTGGATTGACACAGTGACTACAAAGATGGCGTCAAGGATAGCAACAACTGTGAGGATGGTGCAGGACCAGGCAGTGTTTTGTTCTATTGTACAAAGGGTCTCTACGAGTTGGAACAGATTTGACAGCACTGAACAATTACAATGTTGGTTTTTGAAATTAATCTAGCCCAGTTGAGCAACAGTCTGGCAGTTTTCTGAACCACTCTTCTTCTCCACCCTCCACAACCCCCACAGTCCAAATACTTCAAGGATAGAATCTATATGAGGCCAAAAGATCAAATACTTGACCCAATATATTTTCAGATACCACCTGCTGCTTGGAAGCCCATTACTTCATCATAGAAATTGTACTGGCTTATCAGCTAGGTTTAGCAAATAGGATGGTAGGAAATACTAATAACTGACATTCATTGACTGACTTGATATCTATCAAGTGCTAAACATTTTGCTGTATTTTAAATAGTATCTTATCATTTTTCACTGTTGTTGTTGTTGTTATGTGCTGTCGAGTTGGACCTGACTCATAGCGACCCCTCCTTGAGTTGCCGAGGCAGTATCACTACGGAAGTAGATTGCCCAACCTTCCTTCCGAGGAGTGACTGGTGGGTTTGAATCGCCAGCCTTTTGGTTAGCAGTCAAGTGCCTTAGGCACTATGCTACCAGAGCTCCTTCAATTTTCACTAGACCCATATTTTATAAATGTCCACATGCATAAAATGGGGTAAAGGAGACTTCTAGGAGATGCTAAGTTTGCTGAAAGGAAGTCACAGAAATTGTCATGGGGCTTACCCAGTGACCCCTAGATTTGGCATTCTGAAATAGACAGATGACCAGCACCTTTCCTCCAAAAGAGACAGTGGCCCCTGCAAAATATTCTACAGTTACTGCTTGAAAATAACATGGCCTTTTGCTTAGCTGTTTATATTGGTCAGAAACATTTCCCTCTACCAGGTATTTTATAAGCACCATGTTAATCTGCAATTTCATTTATGTAATTATGCTTCATATATATAGTGGTAAAGTGAGCATTTCTATGGAAGAATAAACTTTCACTACCCTAATTTTACCTTATGTTCTTACAAACAAAAGAAAACTATAATCCTAAGCCTCCTTCCAGAAAAGATATTTTAGGTCTATTTTAGAAACCAGGTTGTTTCCCTGAGTAGGTCTTGGGTAGGGGATTCACTTTTCCCAGCTGATGAGATTATTATAGCCTGTACTTAAGACTTGAATATTTATGTATAATAGCTTATTTACTGAAGTGAGTGGAGTATTTTTAAACACTCACTCTCTCTTTAGCGAGGGAACACTTTTCCTTGGAGAGAAAGAATGCTATTAACATGAAAATTAAAAAGTGTAATGATTTCAAAAATTGCATATTGGTTACAAGTGTGGGTTCTAGGGCAGTATTGCCTGGGTCTGAATCAGACCCTGCACATAGTAGCTGTGTGACGTTAGACATGCTTCTGTGTCTCAGTTCTCTCATCTTGGAGCTCTTATGACAAGTATACAAAAACTGCTGTTGAATGTTACAGATTTAACTCCTAAGCTGAGGGATAAGGAACACCCAGGGCAATAATGAGACCACGTAGAAGAATTTATGTATGTGCATGAACTATTTGGTGTGATATTTTTCCTTTCCAGTAAGAAAGAATGGCTTATTCTACTTTGCTGAATAGAAGCTGTTCGGCCACAGGTCTAATTTTAGTCCTAGAATAATTTCTCTTAGGAGTGAAGCTAAAGTTATTACCCTGTGGTGGTGGTGGCATGTTTTAATGCATATATGTTTCTATACATAGTGGTTATTGCTACAAGTGAGTTTCCAGAAATAAATCTCAAGTCAGAGGTATTTCACCTCTTCACAGTCCTATTTTCTTCTTCATCCTGCTGTGTCACTTAGTAAATGCTGTATTTCAAATGGTTTTAATTGTTGATGTTCTTTCTCAAACATCATTTATAAAGGAGCAAATCTCTTTTCTTCTTGTTGATCTTAAGAACATTTATAATCAATAAAATATAAGCATCTATTTCTTCCCTCATGTTTGCCCTGTATTATGAAGGAATTATTTTCAGGCTTCATGGGTGATCCTTCACCCAGAATGATACTAGTCTACTCCAGGGGTAGGCATATTCCTGCCCATGGGCCAGATCCAGCTCATTGCTGTCTGTTCATATATAGATGGTAAACAGTGAATGGTTTTTCCATTTTCAAATGGCTGAAAAAAAAATCAAAAGAATAATAAGATTTCATGACACATAAACCTTTTTGGAAATTAAAGCTTTAGTATTCATAAATAAAGTTTTACTGGAAAACAGCCATGCTTATTCCTTTACAAGTTGTATATGGTTATTTTCTTACTACAACGGAGACCCACAAAGCCTAAAATATTTATTATCCAGCCATTTAAGAAAATGCTTTTTTGACCCTGGGTTTAATCTAAAACTCCAGAAAAAATTAGAAGATTGATGATCTTACAAGATCATGGCCAAGGTTCTACCAGATAATGGATTAGATGGTATTTATTTGATGACTGTAGAATAATATTCCACTTCAAGATAGAGAGAAGAAGAAGAATACCAGTTATTTGCTAAGAAAAAACCCCACTTAAGGATTTGTCATCATAAGAATTGTCCAAAACTATCTAATTGTGATAGTTTGGTTTTAATTATACTATGTGTAATTATTTGGATTATTCAATTATAAATATTACATAGACAGCAAGTTAGCATTTCAGTCAATGAGATGATAATACTCCTATCCCCAACCACCCCATATGGGACCTTTCATGAAATGTTAAATGCCTGCAAGGCTCACACTTCTTCTAGGAAAATGGTGATGGAATTCTTTTCTTGCAGAAGTAATTGCCATACTAGATACTGTTGGGCATTCATAGACTCAGCTTCTACTATATAATAGTCAATGCACTGAGTTCTAAGGCCACAGGAATGAACACAGTCACTGATCTCAAGGAACTTAAAACCCAAATGGGAAAGACAAATAGCTAATAAGCAAATGAATAAATATGGAAATAGTGAAAAGTGCCATAAAGAAAGAAATAAACAAGATATAGTGATAGTGGCTGGCTAAGTCATTGCTGATTGTGTTATTTCATTTTCATTTTTCTCAAAAAATATTTTGAATAGATAACTCATTCACATGGTTTAAAAATCAGAATGCATAAAAAGATATATAAGGAAAACTCTCCCACCCATTCTTGCCCTCATATTCTCAGTTCCAATGCTCCTCCCCAGAGGTAATCCCTGTTCTTCAATTCTCCTGTATCCTTCCACGCAAACAAATGCAACACACTGCCAGGGAGTCTGATCCAACTCACAGCAACTCCTCCTTGGGTTTCCAAGGCAGTATCACTACGGAAGTAGATTGCCTAACCTTCTTTCCAAGGGGTGGCTAGTGGGTTTGAACCACCAGCCTTCTGGTTAGCAGTCAAATGTCTTAGGCATTATGCCACCATGCATAGGCAAATGTGAATATGGAGTCTTCCTGCCTCCTCTCCTCTTTTAAATGATAGGTTTAAATGGGAGTGGTTAGGCACCGCCCCTCTAAGACCTGAATGACAGGATTGTTGAGTCATGTGAAGATGTGGGAGAAACCTTTCAGGCAGAAGCAGCAGCCAGGCTAAAGGCTCTAAGGCAGGAATTGGTATTGTGTGTTTAAGGAACAGAAGGCAGGTAAGAGTGCTGAATACAAAGTGTATGAGGGAGGATGTGGAGGAGAAAAGTTTGGAAATAAAGGTAGAGGCCAGAGACTCAACAGTAGTTGAAAGCTATCTAACCCTATCTCCTTTGAGAGACTGTTATGGTAGCCATTTCCCCACCCCACTTGAGTGACCACCCCTTTGACTCTGACTTTTTCTGGAAAATGGCAGGACAATCAAGACCCACTTCCCTCCCCAAAACTGAATACTGTTTCCTCTTTTGAAATGTCTCCAAACTGCTTACTTGCCCCTTGCAACCATCCAAAAAAAAAAACCCCTCACTGCTGTTAAGTTGATTCAACTCACAGCGACCCCTCCTTGGGTTTCTGAGGTAGTAACTCTACAGAAGTAGATTGCCCAATCTTCCTTCCAAGGAGTGGCTGGTGGATTTGAACCACCAGCCTTCTGGTTAGCAGTCAAATGCAACCATACGAGGACTATAAAATGTGCTGAAGACCAAAGAGAAAGTCCCCTGCTTCCAAGTCCCTTTATAGTAGAACATTTGTCAATCAGAGTGTTTCAGTATTTTCTTTTTTTTCCTATGGAAAACTTATTCTCTTTTCTAACACCTTCAAATCCCCACTGAAACAAAAGTGAGAACAGATGTGTTTCCTAGTCCCATTTATGAGTAAGCAGCCTTAACTAATTTTGTCTCTGACATAGTTTTGTCTTTGACATTATGAGATGGTTATACTTTTGGCTTAGGTACAAGACCCCCTGACTGTAGTTTCCAGAAGACAGGGAAGAGAGAAAACAGCATATTTTTACTCTTTTAAGTGTTCTCTATGCTTCTTAAACTCGACTATCTCCCAATATTCATATCCATTGCCACTGAGTCAATTCTGACTCATATGGGCCCTATAAGACAGGATAAAACTGCCCCATAGAGTTTCCAAGGCTGTAGTCTTTATGGAAACAGATTGCCTTCTCTTTCTCCCCTGGAGCCACCGGGTTCGAGCCACTGGCCAGTTGGTTAGCAGCTGAATGCTTATTAACCATTGTACCACCAGGGCTCCTTTCTCTCTCCCTATACTGTGTTGGGAGATCTGGTAGTATAGTGCTTAAGGCACTTGACTGCTAACCAGAAGGCTGGTGGTTCAAACCCACCAGCCACTTCTCGGAAGGAAGATGGGGCAATCTACTTCCGTAGTGATACTGTCTCGGAAACCCAAGGAGGGGTCGCTATGAGTCGGGTCTGACTTGATGGCACATAACAACAACAACAGCATACTGTGTCCAAATCCTTATTCTATGTAGTTCAATATTTGGTATTTACAGGAGTTTGCTTTTTTAGACTGCATATCACCATTTGTCCTATATGTGCATAGACATAAAGTCATAAAACTTTCCAATGCTTCATTTAAATAGTTCTTGATGTGGTTTCTAGCAAGCAAGATTATGACTCAGCTTGCATATTTAGGGAAATTATCATGATTTCTTTTAAAATTCTAATTACAGTTTAAATGACCTAATTGCTATTCAAAATCAGGCACATTATACACCCAATTCAATGCACTTCTTTAAAATATTGCCAAACATTAAAATAAATTATAATGTATAGTACATAATTTTATCATAATATCCATCTCTGTGATTGGTTTTAAGAGGTACTATTTCTATCACCTTCATAAGCCATCTTCCTCCTCCACACTATTTCATGCTAGATAAAGGGCTAAAGTCTAAAAGATGAAGCTCACACATTTATAAGGTATTTTTATTATAAAACTAATACATACTTATAAAAATTTAAAACGATATGGAAGTGGGTAAAGAAAAAGTTGAAAGTTGCCCTGTCTCTACAAGTTCAACTTCTATGACATAATCAAGATATGGTATGTGTATTTAAAAGAATTAAAAATACAAAAGGTCAGGAGTGGGTCTTCCAAGCAAAAACAAACATTAGAGTAGTACAATCATACAAATTAATTGTTTTCAACTGATTTCAGACCTCACACCATAATGTTCCTCAGAGGAGGGTGTCAATAATCATCTTTCTGCCACCGTGAAGAATTTTGAAGGGAGAGAATTGTTAACTACTCATTTTATGCTTTTGTTATTTGTCAGTGTGGGTCTCTATTTCATTTGATTTTGTTTCTCTCCTGCTCTGCTTCCCTGAGACTAAATTGTCCCTCTGAGTTCAAGGATCACCTATACAAATGCCTTCAGAGGCGGGAAAAGGAGTGAAGTTCCCATTTGACAGTTTCAATATAGACATATTTTGTGTTATATATTTCACATACTAAAAAGAAAAGAGTATCCTTCTTGTCTGGAAAGGAAATATGTTCCTTTCCTTCTCCACTACCTTTCACTTTTTTTTCTTGAAGCGTATAGACCTATAAACAAATCTTTTATTTTCTCACTTTCAATGGGGCTGACCGAAAAATCACTCTGTTGTTGTTGTTGTTATGTGCCGTCTAGTCAGTCCTGACTCATAGCGACCCCTCCTTGGGTTTCCGAGGCAGTATCACTACGGAAGTAGGATTGCCCAACCTTCCTTCTGGGGAGTGGCTGATGGGTTTGAACCGCCAGTCATCTGGTGAGCAGTCAAGTGCCTTAGCCACTATGCTACCAGAGAAAAATCACTCTGAGTTACAGTAAATACATATGGCAGTTCAGACATGTTGAAACTTGGCCCTGACACTTAGTCTCAAAGTTAAGGAAACAAAACAGACTGACGATGATAGCAGTACCCTAAAGGACATTTTCCAATTCACAGTAATGGCCTACTCAGCTCTAGTTGATGGTTGCATGGTGTGAATGAGAGAACAGTTTTCCAAAATGTAGGAAATCTGAAATCATTCTATTTTAAATGTGTTCTCAGTTTTTTTTTTTTAATGATTAACAACAACACTGAGTTACATAAACCAGACATATTTTAGGATGGAAATGGCCCACTTGCTACTAGTTAATTTTAAATAGCCTGTGTCCTTCTGTAAAGAGTGTGGAAGAGGAAGGGGTGTAGCAAAGATGCAGTTCTATAGAGAGTCAAAGAGTTGAGATGAGCTATCATCAATTCGAAAATCCAGGCAAAGACACAGCATCTGGTAGAAAAAGCAAGTTAGAATCATGGTTCAGATAGGTGAGCCAACTCCAATATTCTAGGCAGTAGAGAATAAAAAACAAAGTACTCAAAAGTAGACATTGAAGTAGATTCCAGACTTAAAAAGCAGGAAGCGAAAAAGGAAAGTTTTGGGGTAAAACAGAGAGGGAAGGATGAGGCCAGTTGGAGCTGAATTTAAAGCACAGCTTTACTTTTCTACTTAACTTTTAAGTCTCAAATTTTCCATTAGAAAAGTGAATATTCATTATGCTGAATTATTGTTAAAACTAGAGATATTATTATACAATACGTGGCACAAAGGCAATAAGTAGGAATTAAAATAATAATGAAACCATTACTCTTAGGTGAGAGACACTTGTTCTCTGCACTGCTTTTCTATTCCCTGCCGTGTGAAAGTGGAGCATCAGACACAAATAAAGTAGATCCTGATTATAAGCATAAAGATGTGAAGCAACATTACCATTAATTTGGGAGGATGCTATGAGAATAGGTTTAAAAAGGAGAAGGTCGGTGATCAATTGTTGTTGTTAGATGCCGTCTAGTCATCTCCAACTCATAGTGACCCTATGCACAACAGAACGATGCCGGTCCTACACCAGCTCCACGATCCCAGCTATACTTGAGCCCATCATTGCAACCACTGTGTCAACCCATCTCAAGGAAGGCCTTCCCCTCTTTCGTCGACCCTCCACCTTAACAAGCATGACATCCTTCTCCAGGGAATGGTCCCCTCTGATAACCTGACCAAAGTAGGTGAGACAAAGTCTGGCCATTCTTGCTTCCAAGGAGTATTTTGGCTGCTCTTCCTCCAAGATAGATCTGTTAGTTCTTTTAGCAGTTCATGGTACTTTCAGCATTCTTCACCAGCACAACAAAAGCATCAATTCTTCTTTGGTCTTCCTTTTCATTGTCCAGTTCTCACATGCATACAGGCAATTGAAAATATCATGGCTTATGTTAGGTGCACCTTAGTCCTCAAGGAGACATCTTTGTTCTTCAACATTTGAAGGAGGTCCTTTGCAGCTGACTTGCCCAGTGTTATATGTCATCTAATGTCCCAACTGCTGCTTCCATTGGCCTTGATTGTAGAACCAAGCAATGTGAAGTCTTTGACAACTTCAATCTTTTCTCCATTCATCCTATTGCTGCTTATAGGTCCAGTTGTGAGGATTTTTGTTTTCTTAATATTGAGGTGTAATCCATACTGCAGACTATAGTCTTCAATCTTCATCAGTAAGTGCCTCAAGTTGTCCTCACTTTCAGCAAACAAAGTTGTGTCATCACTGTATCGCGGGTTGCTAATGATTCTTCCTCCAATCTTGATGCCACATTCTTCTTCATATAGTCCAGTTTCTCGGACTACTTACTCAGCATACAGATTGAATAAGTATGTGGAAAGGATACAACCCTGATGCACTCCCTTCTTGATTTTAAACCATGCAGTGTTCCCTTGTTCTGTTTGAATGACAGCCTCCTGATCAATGTACACTTTCCTTATGAGTACAATTAAGTGTTCTGGAATTCCCATGCTTCTCAATGTCATCCAAAATTTGTTATGATTCACACAGTCAAATAAATGCCTTTGCATAGTCAATAAAACACAAGTAAACATCTTTCTGGTATTCTTTGCCTTGAGCCAAGATCCATCTGACAACAGGTATGTTATCCCTTGTTCCATATCCCTGAATCCAGCTTGCACCTCTGGAAGTTCTCTGTCAATATACTACTGCAACTGTTTTTGAATTATCTTCAATGAGATCTTATTTGAGTGCAATATTAATGATAATGTTTGATAATTTCCACATTCTGTGGGTGACCTTTCTTTGGAATGGGTACAAATATGTATCTCTTCCAGTCAGTTGTTCAGGTAGCTGTCTTCCAAATCTCTTAGCATCACTGAGTGAGTACCTTCAGTGGGCCATCCGTTTGTTGAAACATCTCAATGGGTATTCCACCAATTTCTGGAGCCTTGTTCTTTCTCAGTTCCTTCCATGCAGCTTCTACTCCTTCATTCAATACCATTGATTCTTGATCATATGTCATCTTCTGAAATGGATGAACAATGAATAGTTCTTTTTGTTACAGTGACTCTGTGTATTCTTTCCATCTTCTTTTGATGTTTCCTGCATCATTCAATATATTGCCCATAGAATCTTTCAATATTGCAACTCAAGGCTTAAATTTTTTCCTCAGTTCTTCAGCGTGAGAAATGTCTAGCGTTTTCTTCCCTTTTGGTTTTCTAACTCCAAGTCTTTGCACATTTCATTATAGTAATTGGCTTTGTCTGCTCGAGCTACTCTTTGAAATTATTTTTTCATCTTTTTTATCTTGTCATTTCTTCCATTTGTTTCAAAGGCAAGTTTCAGAGTCTCTTCTGTTATCTGTTTTGGTCTTTTCTTCTTTTCTCCTCTTTTTAGTGACCTCTTTGCTTTCTTCGTGGTTGATGTTCTTTATGTCATCTTACATTTCTTCTGGTTTTCTGTCATTGGTGTTCGGTGCATTAAATCTATTCTTAGATAGTCTTTAAATTCAAGAGGGGTATATTCAAGATCATATTTTGGCTCCCATGGACTTGTTTTAATTGTCTTTAACATCAAGTTGAATTAGCATATGAGTAGTTGATGGTCTGTTCCACAATCAGCTCATGGCCTGGTTTTGGCTAAAGATATTGAGCTTTTCCATCTCCTCTTGACACAGATGTAGTCAGTCTGATTCCTGTGTATTCCATCTTGTGAAGTCCATGTGTATAGCCACCATTTGTGTTGTTGAAAAAAGTTATTTGCAATAAATAACTCATTGGTCTTGCAAAATTCTGTCATGTAATTTCCAGCATTATTACTGTCACCAAGGCCAAATTTTCCAACTACTGGTAATTCTTCTGTTTCCTACTTTTGCATGCCATTCACCAGTGATAATTAATACATCCTGATTGCATGTTTGGTCAATTTCAGACTGCAGAGGTTGATAAAAATCTTCAGTTTCCTCATCTTTAGCTTTGGTGGTTGGTGCATAAATTTGAATAATAGTCATATTACCTAGTCTTCCTTGTAGGCTTATGGGTGTTATCCTATCACTGACAGCATTGTACTTCAGGACAGATCTTGAAACATCCTTTGTGATGATGAATGTCACACCATTCCTCTTCAAATTGTCATTCCTAGCATAGTGGATCATATGGTCATCTGATTCAAAATGGCCATAACCAGTCCATTTCAACTAACTGATGCCTAGGATATCAATCTTTATGCATTCCATTTCATTTTTGACAACTCCCAATTTTCCTAGATTCATACTTTGTACATGCCATGTCCCAATTATTAATGGATGTTTGCAGATGTTTCTCCTCAATTTAAGTCATGCCATGTCAGCAAATGGAGGTCTCAAAAGGTTTACCTTATCCATTTCTGTAAGGCTGGTTCTACTCTGATGATGCAGCTCTTTCCCAGTCCTACTCTGAGAGCCTTCCAACCTAAGTGGCTTATCCTCCTACACTGTGTTGGACAATGTTTCTGGGCTATTCATAAAGTTGTGCAGTAATGCATCAGACAGTGTTTCTCTGCTATTCATAAGATTTTACCTGGCCAATTCTTTGAGAAGAGGATGGCCTCTTCCTTCTTTTCCTAGTCTGTCTGGGTCTGTAAGCTGCATTGAAACCTATGCACCATGTACAACCCAACTGGGTTTGAGACACTGGTGGCACAGCCTCAAGCCTCACAGCAATAAACCACCACATTTGGACAAACCAACAGACAAGTTTGTCTCCCTTAGCTGTTTGAAACCTCTCCACCCTCCCCTTACATGGATCCCTGTCTCTTTCCTGCCACTTAGGGGTGGGGCCTGGGTCTCTCCCCTTCCTGGATCCCTGCTGCTGATCTTTGCTCTGTCCTAGTCCTCGTGGCTTTTTCTCTCCTTTCCTTCCACTTTCCCACCATGATCAATTCGATTTCAGAAATTCTAGATGAACATAAATAGAGTTCTGTTTATGTTCATCTGCGATAATTAAATGCTGGGCTGCTAACCAAAAGGTTGGGCATTGGAATCCACCAACTGCTCCAAGGGAGAAATATCTGTCTGTCTGCTAATATAAAGATTACAGCCTAAAATATCCTATGGGGTCATTTGACTCTGTCACATGGGGTCACTATGAGCCAAAATCAACTCAGTGTCCCATAACAACAGATGAACAAAGATGAACAGGTTTCTTCACATCTTTAGTAAGTAGTTTCTGCACTGAATCTCTGAGAAGCCAGAATGTGTAGAGCTTCCCAAAATTGATGACTAAGAACCCCCTCTCCGTTTGTTCATAGAGCATCTAAAAAGCTGACCTCTTGCTTTTAAGTTAATTCTGACTCATAGTGGCTTTATGGGTTTCCACAGTTGTAATCTTTATGGAAGCAGGCTGCCACATCTTCTTGTGGAGCACCTGGTGTGTTTGAACCAGCAACCTTTTGGTTAGCAGCCAAGTGCTTAACCACTGTTTTGGTTACCTCTGTGCTGCTCTAAAAGAAAATGCCACAAATGGGATGGCTTTAACAAACAAGAGTTTATTCTCTTACGGTTTTGAGCTGTTAAGTCCTAGTTCAAAGTGCCAGGCTCTTGGGGCTGGGTGAAAGCCTCTCAGCCCTGGGCTTCAGCTCTGCCTTCTGTTCCCAGCCCACTGAAGCTAGCAGCTTTTCTTCACTCAGACAGCTACTGGCTGTTGAGGCTGACAAACCCAAGGTTGACAAGTAAAAAGGCACAGTCCCAATGTTACCAAACAACATGGCAGGCCATTGATTCAAGCCCATTGAAAGTCCCAAGATCAGCAGAGCATGGCAGGCTGCTGAACAATGACTTGGCTACATGCAAGGTTCAAGTGTGCCACAAGCTAGAGACCATTCTCAAAGCTGCTTCTTCTATATGAGCAACAGACCACATCCCTAAAGCAGCTACTCAGCTGCTTGTGGTAGATCCCACCATGAAGCTGATTGCCAGTCTCATCATGGGGAATAACTACCACCAGCTGCCCAGCCACTCAACCAGGCCCAGCCAAGTTGACACACAACCTTAATTAACTACCATAGCCACTGTGCCACCAAGGCTCATTTCTCAAAGCTAGTGTTCCTGAATCAGACTTTACACAGCACTGCAAACCAATAATGCTGCTTTTAGGAGCATAGTGCCATAGTGGCATAGTGCCTAAGGCATTTGCCTGCTAGCTAGAAGGCTGGCCCTTCGAAGCCACCAGTCACTTCTCAGAAGGAAGATTGGGCAATCTACTTCTGTAATGATACCACCTCCTAAACCCAAGGAGAGGTCGCTATCAGTCGGATCCAGCTTGGCAGTGAGGTTTTTTTTTTTTTTAAATGCTGCTTTTAAAAGTTAATCTGAAATAATTTTACTGACTTGAAAGGATAGGCAGTGTGGCCTCCTGTAATCCTTGTTAGCTGTGGAAATAGTAGTGGGGAGATGAAGTCTGTTATGGCCACACTGCCAACTGGACAGATCTCAAATTTAGGAGGACAACTTCTGCATCATACTGAGTAGGTCAAATTTTTGTGCCTTTTCCATGAAGTTCTCTTTGTGGAACAGATGGCAAAGATTCAGGGCACTTGTAAAAAATGTTTTTAGTAATTACCTTACTTTTAAGAGTAACAAGCATTAAAGCAATACCTCCATAATACAAACAGTATTTTTGCCTATTTAAATCAGATTTTCTGTCATACAGAGATTTAAAGGCCATAGACAAAATCTTACCTATTACATAATCTTAAATAATGCTCATATTTTTTGAAATACAATGTGATCTGTGTAATGGGAAAACAAGAGGCAGGACTATCTTTTACTCCTTAAAATTCTATTTTCTGAACACTGTATACATTAATGATAAAAATATAACATCCTTTCTAAATGCTAACATTTATTTCTATTTAACTAGGGGTTCCTGGGTGGTGCAAGTGGTTAATGTGTTTGCTGCAATCTGAAATATAACTAATATAATATAATTGCTCAAATAATTTCTTTGGAAGTGAAACCACCCCAAAGTGCCACAGAAGAAAGACCTGGAGATCTATTCCAAAGAAAATCAGCCATTGAAAGTCCTATGGAGCATGGTTCGACTTGGTGGCAAGTAGTAATTATTAAACTAAATGGCTTCAGTGTGATTTTTAAAAGGGAAGAAAGTCTGCTTTTTGGAATTTGGTATTCCAAAGTAAAGAAAATCAAGTTTGAAAGTGTCATTTGTCTCTTAAAAAATGAAGTGCATAGACTTGTTATGTGAAGTCCTGTCTCTGGAGTTCTTGGTGGTTCCTGACATGGGTGGAAGTATGTAAGATGTTGACCAGAAGGATGTGAAGCCTATGGGAGATTTGGACCCAGTAGTTTTGGGTAGCAGAGAACTAAAAATGAGCCAAGTTCTATTAGACTCCAGGCCTCAGGAAGTTAAGAGGAACATTGATTTGGGTGGAAGTAGGATAACATAATGAGAAGTGAGGCACTAGTTTCTGATTTTTGGCTATTTGGTTGCTTCTTTAATCTAGGATTTTGCAGGACACCAGGAAGCAGGAATTATTTAAAGCTGTATTTCAAAAGAAATATGTCACTTACTACTGATGTTATACAAATAAACTTAGTCAAATATATATATTAACTAATATTTTAATTACTTTCTTTATGACAAGTGATATTGATTTTCCATTTACATTTGTAATATAATTCCTCAAATAATTTCTTTTAGAAAGATCAGCATAAGGCTGGTCCCTATTAGGCAGAGGTTAAAGGTGTCCCAAATGTCCATCTTTTCTAAGCTGCTGTACCACTCCATCATCTCTAACATCAACTCCTCCTCCTTCCCTCAATACTCTCCCTCCTGTCTTGTTGTTGTTGTTGTTGTTTGCCGTCGAGTCACCCCCGACTCATAGCAACCCCTCCTTGGGTTTCCGAGGCAGTATCACTATGGAAATAGGATTGCCCAACCTTGCTTCCAAGGAGTGGCTGGTGGGTTTGAACCGCCAGCCTTCTGGTGAGCAGTCAAGTGCCTTAGGCACTATGCTACCAGAGCTCTTCCATATTTCACTGTAATGCCTCACAGAACTCACAAACTGCCAAGGAAGTGGCTAATGTGGTGGAAGAAGCTGGGAGGCTGGCAAGTCCCAGGTCTGTGGTTATGTCTGGAGGATTCTCCTCACTCGTGTGGTTGCAGGGGCTGGTGAACTCAAATCAGTGGGTCAGATGACTAACTGCTGTCTCAAGTCCAGGGATGAGATGATGACGAACTAAAGACGAGACTCGAACAGAAAGATAACTTTTCCAGAACATTCATGTATATACCCTCAAAGAAATTAAGGGTGGTGACTTGAGTCATATCCTCCAGCAAGGCAGGACTCAAGATACATCCCACCCTAAATAGGCATAGAGATTAGGATTTACAATATATCACAAAATGGAGGAGTATAGCTAGAAGGGTCATATTAAGCAATTCACTGCACTGGAATAATGTCTTTCTTTTATATTTATTTAGTTGAATAAAAAAGTATTTAATTCTATGATGAATACTGCTAATGTTCTATATAACATGCTAGCAATGATGAAGACTGTACATGAATGACTTGTTTTTGAAACATTAATTTCAATTAAAAGGGGAGATGAATTCCTCAAATACATTTAATTCTAAAGGGCACTGTGCATGTGCCTGAGCCTCTGAGATAAAGATCTGTCAGACAACTGTATTATTATTATTATTATTATTATTTTGGTCTGAGTTTAAATTTTTGTCTTACTGTATTTTTAAATTCCTTAAAAAAAAAAGGCCTAACAGATAATAAACAGAAAAATACAGAATTTCCCCAATATTCAAGATGAAGATGAATAATTCAGAAAATCAAAAAAGATCAGTTCAAGGGTGAGAAATGTGATTATTAGCTAGAAGGAGTTATATAATAAGAGTCAGCTCCCATGTGAAATGCAGATATTTTGGTATTTACTTGGCACATTTAAAGCTCATAAACTGAAACTTTTACTTACAGTAACACATATTTCATTCCCAATTAAAAGCTATGTTTACTTGAGTTTAATTATGTTAATCTTACTCCAAAAATAACTTCCTGTGATGGTTTGAGACACAAACAACATAAAAAAAAAAAAAAAAAATCTTAAAAAAAAAAATTACTGAAAGCTTTGGCATAAAGAAAAGATAACATCGATACTGTGGTTATTGATACATACAGGCTGGGTGGTCCATGCTTAAGGTGGACTGCCAAGTTGGGTCCCAGCTTCCTGGCAGCCAAAACAAATACAGACACATAATTTATTACAAACAAGGGGTCGGCAAACTATGGCCCTTGAGCCAAATCCAACCTGTCATCTACATTTATAAAACAAAATTCACTGAAAAATAGCCATATTCATTCATTTACATATTGTCTATGGCTGCTTATCAGCTACAATGACAGAACTGAGTAGTTGCAACAGAGATCATACGATTTACAAAACTGAAAATATTTATTATTTGGTCCTTTACAGAAGAAGTTTGCCAACCCCTCATCTATGACATGACAATATCCAAAAACTAACTCAGAAGAACCGTAACTTTTCTTTTTTTGTTATTAAAAACCATTCGTATTGATGAAAATGTTTATAAATATTGATAGGATATTTTTGCCATGAAATGTTTATGTTCATGTTTCCATGCTAATGGGTTAGCAGAGTAGGGCTACACTGTAAATTTCAGTTAGTCAAAGCTCCTATCTTATATAAATAAGATACTATATAATCAATACTGTCCTGAAATATTGGTTTAGAAATGGTAGGCTCAGATCTAAAGCACACTCATTACCTAACACACAGCTATCTTTTTCACAAGGACTTTTAGATGCAATCTTCTACCTTTTAACGTGCATCACATTAATATTTTATTTCAGGGCAAAAGCAATCTCTCAATTAAAGGGCATTTCCTTCTGCTTACTCCTAAAGTAAAGATCAAGAGCAATTGCCATATAATCGATTCAGGGCAATAAACTGAAAGAAAAAGGAGAGAGTGTTGATAAACCTTCTTTAAACATCCTTCTTATGTGCTTGGACTTTAGAGGCAGCAGGAGAAGAAAGTAAAGGAAGGCAGTCATAGTCATGAATATACGAAAAGAACGTCCATTCTTTGCTTTGACTCCTAGGAATCCACATTTGGAGCCCACCTTACTACCTGGTTATACCTCCTTAATTCAAAGGTGGACCTAGTGCAAGTTAGACAATCAATCCAGTGAGATGGGAAGAGATTGGGGTGTTGGTGCTAAAGAACACCAATGGCAGCTCTCCCAGAGAAGGGCCTTGAGCCCTGCTGCTGAGACTCCAGAGCTGCCCTGATTCCTGCCTCACTGAGACCTGGTTCTTCAGACCCTGATATTCCCTGTATTTCCCTGATTTCTATCAGTTTTATCCACAGCAGCTTGAATTCATTCACATGGTATCTTTTCAAATATTTGAGGATAGTTAACAAATTTCTCTTCTATATATGACACTCCCATTTTTTTCCCAACCTTTCCTCAAAATAATGTTACCAGGGGAGAAAAATTCCAATAATCTAAACTTTTTTTTTTTTTTTTTTAATGGAGTTTAATTCCAAGCCTAGACCCCAGTCTCCTTAAAATCTTGTGCCTAGAACTGAACAGAATGGCTTCAGGCATGGAGTGATCAACAAAGAATAGACAATGTTATCACCTCTCTTATTTGAAACTCTATCATATTTACTTTCTTTTCGTAGTTCATCATAATATTAACCTTACATTTAACTATATCGATCATGCTTTTTAAAAATGAACTTGCCTTCAATTTTGTTACTTTTGTTCCTAGGTATATAAACTTCTATTTATTCCTAGTATATTTAATCTTATTAATGTATTTATTTTTCCATTTTCAAGGATATCTTTGGATTAATAATAATTAACTTGCAAAAAAGAACATGGAGGCAGCATCCTGACCTCCTCCAACCTGAAGATGGGGAGACAGAATCACTATCAACAGCCCAAGGCTTATTTCTATGAGGCCAAACATACCATCACACTCCAACTTTTTACTAACTCTTACACCATCCATCCCTTCCACAACACTCCTTACTTCTCTTTTGGATTCGATAATTCATTGCAATGGCCACACAGAAACTTCACAGACAATACTCATAATTATGGGGTTTATTAGGGAAGTAATAGGCTGCAACTCAGGTTCAGGAACACCCTCAGGATAAAATTCTTCCATCAGGACAGTCTCCCCTCTCCTGTGCCCTCAGGCATACCTCTCTGGCCTTCGGCCTCTTGGCCTGGCCTCTGCCCTGCTCCGGCTCTTTTAAAAAAAAAAGCTCTTTTAGCTCTGCCCTGCCAATACACCTGGTACGCCCAGGTGTACCTACTCTGCCAGCAAGCCTCCTACCCAAATTCATCCCCCTTTCTTGCTTTGTGGGTCAGAAAGCTGGCTGCTCAGTCTCATGTTTCTTGATTCCACCGCCATAATCTCTCTGTCAGGTGTCTCTGCCAGACATCTCTGCAAAAGATGTCCAGCGCAGGGATCTCGGATCCAAGGACTTGCACCATTTCACCTCCAACTCTTCTCTCTTGATGGCAGTGAGATCCCCCTTTCTGCCTCTAGGAAGGCTCATTTTAAGGCCAGCAGCACAGCAAAATTAACCTATTCTCACATTAGAGTTTCATACACTTTATTTGCATGGTCCCACCCAGTAATCTAGGAGCTCTGGTGGCATAGTACCTAAGGCATTTGA